>NC_060179.1:80335826-80408326 GCF_021184085.1 Oncorhynchus gorbuscha
CTCACTATCTGTCACATTGAATTCTAGTGTAGTAACCCTTATGGACCTCACTATCTGTCACATTGAATTCTAGTGTAGTAACCCTTATGGACCTCACTATCTGTCACATTGAATTCTAGTGTAGTAACCCTTATGGACCTCACTATCTGTCACATTGAATTCTAGTGTAGTAACCCTTATGGACCTCACATTGAATTCTAGTGTAGTAACCTTATGGACCTCACTATCTCACTATCTGTCACATTGAATTCTAGTGTAGTAACCCTTATGGACCTCACTATCTGTCACATTGAATTCTAGTGTAGTAACCCTTATGGACCTCACTATCTGTCACATTGAATTCTAGTGTAGTAACCCTTATGGACCTCACTATCTGTCACATTGAATTCTAGTGTAGTAACCCTTATGGACCTCACTATCTGTCACATTGAATTCTAGTGTAGTAACCCTTATGGACCTCACTATCTGTCACATTGAATTCTAGTGTAGTAACCCTTATGGACCTCACATTGAATTCTAGTGTAGTAACCCTTATGGACCTCACTATCTGTCACATTGAACAGTGTGAATTCTATCTGTCACATTGAATTCTAGTAACCCTTATGGACTTCACATTGAATTCTAGTGTAGTAACCCTTATGGACCTCACTATCTGTCACATTGAATTCTAGTGTAGTAACCCTTATGGACCTCACTATCTGTCACATTGAATTCTAGTGTAGTAACCCTTATGGACCTCACATTGAATTCTAGTGTAGTAACCCTTATGGACCTCACTATCTGTCACATTGAATTCTAGTGTAGTAACCCTTATGGACCTCACTATCTGTCACATTGAATTCTATGGACCTCACATTGAATTCTAGTGTAGTAACCCTTATGGACCTCACTATCTGTCACATTGAATTCTAGTGTAGTAACCCTTATGGACCTCACTATCTGTCACATTGAATTCTAGTGTAGTAACCCTTATGGACCTCACTATCTGTCACATTGAATTCTAGTGTAGTAACCCTTATGGACCTCACTATCTGTCACATTGAATTCTAGTGTAGTAACCCTTATGGACCTCACTATCTGTCACATTGAATTCTAGTGTAGTAACCCTTATGGACCTCACTATCTGTCACATTGAATTCTAGTGTAGTAACCCTTATGGACTTCACATTGAATTCTAGTGTAGTAACCCTTATGGACCTCACTATCTGTCACATTGAATTCTAGTGTAGTAACCCTTATGGACCTCACTATCTGTCATTGAACATTGAATTCACATTGAATTCTAGTGTAGTAACCCTTATGGACCTCACTATCTGTCACATTGAATTCTAGTGTAGTAACCCTTATGGACCTCACTATCTGTCACATTGAATTCTAGTGTAGTAACCCTTATGGACCTCACTATCTGTCACATTGAATTCTAGTGTAGTAACACTTAATTCTAGTCACATTGAATTCTAGTGTAGTAACCCTTATGGACCTCACTATCTGTCACATTGAATTCTAGTGTAGTAACCCTTATGGACCTCACTATCTGTCACATTGAATTCTAGTGTAGTAACCCTTATGGACCTCACTATCTGGCACATTGAATTCTAGTGTAGTAACCCTTATGGACCTCACATTGAATGCTAGTGTAGTAACCCTTATGGACCTATCTGTCACATTATCTGGCACATTGAATTCTAGTGTAGTAACTTATGGACCTCACATTGAATTCTAGTGTAGTAACCCTTATGGACCTCACTATCTGTCACATTGAATTCTAGTGTAGTAACCCTTATGGACCTCATTATCTGTCACATTGAATTCTAGTGTAGTAACCCTTATGGACCTCGCTATCTGTCACATTGAATTCTAGTGTAGTAACCCTTATGGACCTCATTATCTGTCACATTGAATTCTAGTGTAGTAACCCTTATGGACCTCACTATCTGGCACATTGAATTCTAGTGTAGTAACCCTTATGGGACTATCTGTCACATTGAATTCTAGTGTAGTAACCCTTATGGACTATCTGTCACATTGAATTCTAGTGTAGTAACCCTGTCACATTGAATTCTAGTGTAGTAACCCTTATGGACCTCACTATCTGTCACATTGAATTCTAGTGTAGTAACCCTTATGGACCTCACATTGTCAATTCATTGAATTAGTGTAGTAACCCTTATGGACCTCACTATCTGTCACATTGAATTCTAGTGTAGTAACCCTTATGGACCTCACTATCTGTCACATTGAATTCTAGTGTAGTGGACTTCACATTGAATTCTAGTGTAGTAACCCTTATGGACCTCACTATCTGTCACATTGAATTCTAGTGTAGTAACCCTTATGGACCTCACTATCTGTCACATTGAATTCTAGTGTAGTAACCCTTATGGACCTCACTATCTGTCACATTGAATTCTAGTGTAGTAACCCTTATGGACTTCACATTGAATTCTAGTGTAGTAACCCTTATGGACCTCACTATCTGTCACATTGAATTCTAGTGTAGTAACCCTTATGGACCTCACTATCTGTCACATTGAATTCTAGTGTAGTAACCCTTATGGACCTCACTATCTGTCACATTGAATTCTAGTGTAGTAACCCTTATGGACCTCACTATCTGTCACATTGAATTCTAGTGTAGTAACCCTTATGGACTTCACATTGAATTCTAGTGTAGTAACCCTTATGGACCTCACATCTGTCACATTGAATTCTAGTGTAGTAACCCTTATGGACCTCACTATCTGTCACATTGAATTCTAGTGTAGTAACCCTTATGGACCTCACATTGACATTGAATTCTAGTGTAGTAACCCATATGGACCTCACTATCTGTCACATTGAATTCTAGTGTAGTAACCCTTATGGACCTCACTATCTGTCACATTGAATTCTAGTGTAGTAACCCTTATGGACCTCACTATCTGTCACATTGAATTCTAGTGTAGTAACCCTTATGGACCTCACTATCTGTCACATTGAATTCTAGTGTAGTAACCCTTATGGACTTCACATTGAATTCTGAAGTGTAGTAACCCTTATGGACCTCACTATCTGTCACATTGAATTCTAGTGTAGTAACCCTTATGGACCTCACTATCTGTCACATTGAATTCTAGTGTAGTAACCCTTATGGACTTCACATTGAATTCTAGTGTAGTAACCCTTATGGACCTCACTATCTGTCACATTGAATTCTAGTGTAGTAACCCTTATGGACCTCACTATCTGTCACATTGAATTCTAGTGTAGTAACCCTTATGGACCTCACTATCTGTCACATTGAATTCTAGTGTAGTAACCCTTATGGACCTCACTATCTGTCACATTGAATTCTAGTGTAGTAACCCTTATGGACTTCACATTGAATTCTAGTGTAGTAACCCTTATGGACCTCACTATCTGTCACATTGAATTCTAGTGTAGTAACCCTTATGGACCTCACTATCTGTCACATTGAATTCTAGTGTAGTAACCCTTATGGACCTCACATTGAATGCTAGTGTAGTAACCCATATGGACCTCACTATCTGTCACATTGAATTCTAGTGTAGTAACCCTTATGGACCTCACTATCTGTCACATTGAATTCTAGTGTAGTAACCCTTATGGACCTCACTATCTGTCACATTGAATTCTAGTGTAGTAACCCTTATGGACCTCACTATCTGTCACATTGAATTCTAGTGTAGTAACCCTTATGGACTTCACATTGAATTCTAGTGTAGTAACCCTTATGGACCTACTATCTGTCACATTGAATTCTAGTGTAGTAACCCTTATGGACCTCACTATCTGTCACATTGAATTCTAGTGTAGTAACCCTTATGGACTTCACATTGAATTCTAGTGTAGTAACCCTTATGGACCTCACTATCTGTCACATTGAATTCTAGTGTAGTAACCCTTATGGACCTCACTATCTGTCACATTGAATTCTAGTGTAGTAACCCTTATGGACTTCACATTGAATTCTAGTGTAGTAACCCTTATGGACCTCACTATCTGTCACATTGAATTCTAGTGTAGTAACCCTTATGGACCTCACTATCTGTCACATTGAATTCTAGTGTAGTAACCCTTATGGACCTCACTATCTGTCACATTGAATTCTAGTGTAGTAACCCTTATGGACTTCACATTGAATTCTAGTGTAGTAACCCTTATGGACCTCACTATCTGTCACATTGAATTCTAGTGTAGTAACCCTTATGGACCTCACTATCTGTCACATTGAATTCTAGTGTAGTAACCCTTATGGACCTCACTATCTGTCACATTGAATTCTAGTGTAGTAACCCTTATGGACCTCACTATCTGTCTGTCACATTGAATTCTAGTGTAGTAACCCTTATGGACCTCACTATCTGTCACATTGAATTCTAGTGTAGTAACCCTTATGGACCTCACTATCTGTCACATTGAATTCTAGTGTAGTAACCCTTATGGACCTCACTATCTGTCACATTGAATTCTAGTGTAGTAACCCTTATGGACCTCACTATCTGTCACATTGAATTCTAGTGTAGTAACCCTTATGGACCTCACTATCTGTCACATTGAATTCTAGTGTAGTAACCCTTATGGACCTCACTATCTGTCACATTGAATTCTAGTGTAGTAACCCTTATGGACCTCACTATCTGTCACATTGAATTCTAGTGTAGTAACCCTTATGGACCTCACTATCTGTCACATTGAATTCTAGTGTAGTAACCCTTATGGACCTCACTATTGAATTCATTAGTGTAGTAACCCTTATGGACCTCATTCTATCTGTCACATTGAATTCTAGTGTAGTAACCCTTATGGACCTCACTATCTGTCACATTGAATTCTAGTGTAGTCTATGGTGTAGTAACCCTTATGGACCTCACTATCTGTCACATTGAATTCTAGTGTAGTAACCCTTATGGACCTCACTATCTGTCACATTGAATTCTAGTGTAGTAACCCTTATGGACCTCACTATCTGTCACATTGAATTCTAGTGTAGTAACCCTTATGGACCTCACTATCTGTCACATTGAATTCTAGTGTAGTAACCCTTATGGACCTCACTATCTGTCACATTGAATTCTAGTGTAGTAACCCTTATGGACCTCACTATCTGTCACATTGAATTCTAGTGTAGTAACCCTTATGGACCTCACATTGAATTCTAGTGTAGTAACCCTTATGGACCTCACTATCTGTCACATTGAATTCTAGTGTAGTAACCCTTATGGACCTCACTATCTGTCACATTGAATTCTAGTGTAGTAACCCTTATGGACCTCACTATCTGTCACATTGAATTCTAGTGTAGTAACCCTTATGGACCTCACTATCTGTCACATTGAATTCTAGTGTAGTAACCCTTATGGACCTCACTATCTGTCACATTGAATTCTAGTGTAGTAACCCTTATGGACCTCACATTGAATTTCTAGTGTAGTAACCCTTATGGACCTCACTATCTGTCACATTGAATTCTAGTGTAGTAACCCTTATGGACCTCACTATCTGTCACATTGAATTCTAGTGTAGTAACCCTTATGGACCTCACTATCTGTCACATTGAATTCTAGTGTAGTAACCCTTATGGACCTCACTATCTGTCACATTGAATTCTAGTGTAGTAACCCTTATGGATTCTAGTGTAGTCTTATGGACCTCACTATCTGTCACATTGAATTCTAGTGTAGTAACCCTTATGGACCTCACTATCTGTCACATTGAATTCTATAACCCTTATGGACCTCACATTGAATTCTAGTGTAGTAACCCTTATGGACCTCACTATCTGTCACATTGAATTCTAGTGTAGTAACCCTTATGGACCTCACTATCTGTCACATTGAATTCTAGTGTAGTAACCCTTATGGACCTCACTATCTGTCACATTGAATTCTAGTGTAGTAACCCTTATGGACCTCACTATCTGTCACATTGAATTCTAGTGTAGTAACCCTTATGGACTTCATTGAATTCTAGTGTAGTAACCCTTATGGACCTCACTATCTGTCACATTGAATTCTAGTGTAGTAACCCTTATGGACCTCACTATCTGTCACATTGAATTCTAGTGTAGTAACCCTTATGGACTTCAGTGTAGTTGGATTGAATTCTAGTGTAGTAACCCTTATGGACCTCACTATCTGTCACATTGAATTCTAGTGTAGTAACCCTTATGGACCTCACTATCTGTCATTGAATTCTAGTGTAGTAATATGGACATTGAATTCTAGTGTAGTAACCCTTATGGACCTCACTATCTGTCACATTGAATTCTAGTGTAGTAACCCTTATGGACCTCACTATCTGTCACATTGAATTCTAGTGTAGTAACCCTTATGGACCTCACTATCTGTCACATTGAATTCTAGTGTAGTAACCCTTATGGACTGTCACATTGAATTCTAGTGTAGTAACCCTTATGGACCTCACTATCTGTCACATTGAATTCTAGTGTAGTAACCCTTATGGACCTCACTATCTGTCACATTGAATTCTAGTGTAGTAACCCTTATGGACCTCACTATCTGTCACATTGAATTCTAGTGTAGTAACCCTTATGGACCTCACTATCTGTCACATTGAATTCATTGAATTCACATTGAATTCTAGTGTAGTAACCCTTATGGACCTCACTATCTGTCACATTGAATTCTAGTGTAGTAACCCTTATGGACCTCACTATCTGTCACATTGAATTCTAGTGTAGTAACCCTTATGGACCTCACTATCTGTCACATTGAATTCTAGTGTAGTAACCCTTATGGACCTCACTATCTGTCACATTGAATTCATTGAATTCTATTGTAGTGTAGTAACCCTTATGGACCTCACTATCTGTCACATTGAATTCTAGTGTAGTAACCCTTATGGACCTCACTATCTGTCACATTGAATTCTAGTGTAGTAACCCTTATGGACCTCACTATCTGTCACATTGAATTCTAGTGTAGTAACCCTTATGGACCTCACTATCTGTCACATTGAATTCTAGTGTAGTAACCCTTATGGACCTCACTATCTGTCACATTGAATTCTAGTGTAGTAACCCTTATGGACTTCACATTGAATTCTAGTGTAGTAACCCTTATGGACCTCACTATCTGTCACATTGAATTCTAGTGTAGTAACCCTTATGGACCTCACTATCTGTCACATTGAATTCTAGTGTAGTAACCCTTATGGACCTCACTATCTGTCACATTGAATTCTAGTGTAGTAACCCTTATGGACCTCACATTGAATTCTAGTGTAGTAACCCTTATGGACCTCACTATCTGTCACATTGAATTCTAGTGTAGTAACCCTTATGGACCTCACATTGAATTCTAGTGTAGTAACCCTTATGGACCTCACTATCTGTCACATTGAATTCTAGTGTAGTAACCCTTATGGACCTCACTATCTGTCACATTGAATTCTAGTGTAGTAACCCTTATGGACTTCACATTGAATTCTAGTGTAGTAACCCTTATGGACCTCACTATCTGTCACATTGAATTCTAGTGTAGTAACCCTTATGGACCTCACTATCTGTCACATTGAATTCTAGTGTAGTAACCCTTATGGACCTCACTATCTGTCACATTGAATTCTAGTGTAGTAACCCTTATGGACCTCACTATCTGTCACATTGAATTCTAGTGTAGTAACCCTTATGGACCTCACTATCTGTCACATTGAATTCTAGTGTAGTAACCCTTATGGACCTCATTGAATGCTAGTGTAGTAACCCTTATGGACCTCACTATCTGTCACATTGAATTCTAGTGTAGTAACCCTTATGGACCTCACTATCTGTCACATTGAATTCTAGTGTAGTAACCCTTATGGACCTCACTATCTGTCACATTGAATTCTAGTGTAGTAACCCTTATGGACCTCACTATCTGTCACATTGAATTCTAGTGTAGTAACCCTTATGGACCTCACTATCTGTCACATTGAATTCTAGTGTAGTAACCCTTATTGGACCTCACATTGAATTCTAGTGTAGTAACCCTTATGGACCTCACTATCTGTCACATTGAATTCTAGTGTAGTAACCCTTATGGACCTCACTATCTGTCACATTGAATTCTAGTGTAGTAACCCTTATGGACCTCACTATCTGTCACATTGAATTCTAGTGTAGTAACCCTTATGGACCTCACTATCTGTCACATTGAATTCTAGTGTAGTAACCCTTATGGACCTCACTATCTGTCACATTGAATTCTAGTGTAGTAACCCTTATGGACCTCACTATCTGTCACATTGAATTCTAGTGTAGTAACCCTTATGGACCTCACATTGAATTGCTAGTGTAGTAACCCTTATGGACCCACTATCTGTCACATTGAATTCTAGTGTAGTAACCCTTATGGACTTCACATTGAATTCTAGTGTAGTAACCCTTATGGACCTCACTATCTGTCACATTGAATTCTAGTGTAGTAACCCTTATGGACCTCACTATCTGTCACATTGAATTCTAGTGTAGTAACCCTTATGGACTTCACATTGAATTCTAGTGTAGTAACCCTTATGGACCTCACTATCTGTCACATTGAATTCTAGTGTAGTAACCCTTATGGACCTCACTATCTGTCACATTGAATTCTAGTGTAGTAACCCTTATGGACCTCACATTGAATTCTAGTGTAGTAACCCTTATGGACCTCACTATCTGTCACATTGAATTCTAGTGTAGTAACCCTTATGGACCTCACTATCTGTCACATTGAATTCTAGTGTAGTAACCCTTATGGACCTCACTATCTGTCACATTGAATTCTAGTGTAGTAACCCTATATGGACTTCACATTGAATTCTAGTGTAGTAACCCTTATGGACCTCACTATCTGTCACATTGAATTCTAGTGTAGTAACCCTTATGGACCTCACTATCTGTCACATTGAATTCTAGTGTAGTAACCCTTATGGACTTCATTGAATTCTAGTTAGTAACCCTATGGACCTCACTATCTGTCACATTGAATTGTAGTGTAGTAACCCTTATGGACCTCACTATCTGTCACATTGAATTCTAGTGTAGTAACCCTTATGGACTATTCACATTGAATTCTAGTGTAGTAACCCTTATGGACCTCACTATCTGTCACATTGAATTCTAGTGTAGTAACCCTTATGGACCTCACTATCTGTCACATTGAATTCTAGTGTAGTAACCCTTATGGACCTCACTATCTGTCACATTGAATTCTAGTGTAGTAACCCTTATGGACTTCACATTGAATTCTAGTGTAGTAACCCTTATGGACCTCACTATCTGTCACATTGAATTCTAGTGTAGTAACCCTTATGGACCTCACTATCTGTCAATTGAATTCTAGTGTAGTAACCCTTATGGACCTCACTATCTGTCACGTTATGTAGTAACCCTTATGGACTTCACATTGAATTCTAGTGTAGTAACCCTTATGGACCTCACTATCTGGCACATTGAATTCTAGTGTAGTAACCCTTATGGACCTCACATTGAATGCTAGTGTAGTAACCCTTATGGACCTCACTATCTGTCACATTGAATTCTAGTGTAGTAACCCTTATGGACCTCACTATCTGTCACATTGAATTCTAGTGTAGTAACCCTTATGGACCTCACTATCTGTCACATTGAATTCTAGTGTAGTAACCCTTATGGACCTCATTATCTGTCACATTGAATTCTAGTGTAGTAACCCTTATGGACCTCACTATCTGTCACATTGAATTCTAGTGTAGTAACCCTTATGGACCTCACTATCTGTCACATTGAATTCTAGTGTAGTAACCCTTATGGACCTCACTATCTGTTACATTGAATTCTAGTGTAGTAACCCTTATCGACTTCACATTGAATTCTAGTGTAGTAACCCTTATGGACCTCACTATCTGTCACATTGAATTCTAGTGTAGTAACCATTATGGACTTCACATTGAATTCTAGTGTAGTAACCCTTATGGACCTCACTATCTGTCACATTGAATTCTAGTGTAGTAACCCTTATGGACCTCACTATCTGTCACATTGAATTCTAGTGTAGTAACCCTTATGGACTTCACATTGAATTCTAGTGTAGTAACCCTTATGGACCTCACTATCTGTCACATTGAATTCTAGTGTAGTAACCCTTATGGACCTCACTATCTGTCACATTGAATTCTAGTGTAGTAACCCTTATGGACCTCACTATCTGTCACATTGAATTCTAGTGTAGTAACCCTTATGGACCTCACTATCTGTCACATTGAACATAGTAACCCTTATGGACCTCACTATCTGTCACATTGAATTCTAGTGTAGTAACCCTTATGGACCTCACTATCTGTCACATTGAATTCTAGTGTAGTAATATGAATTCTAGTGTAGTAACCCTTCACATTGAATTCTAGTGTAGTAACCCTTATGGACCTCACTATCTGTCACATTGAATTCTAGTGTAGTAATCTGTCACATTGAATTCTAGTGGTAACCTTATGGACCTCACTATCTGTCACATTGAATTCTAGTGTAGTAACCCTTATGGACCTCACTATCTGTCACATTGAATTCTAGTGTAGTAACCCTTATGGACTTCACATTGAATTCTAGTGTAGTAACCCTTATGGACCTCACTATCTGTCACATTGAATTCTAGTGTAGTAACCCTTATGGACCTCACTATCTGTCACATTGAATTCTAGTGTAGTAACCCTTATGGACCTCACTATCTGTCACATTGAATTCTAGTGTAGTAACCCTTATGGACTTCACATTGAATTCTAGTGTAGTAACCCTTATGGACCTCACTATCTGTCACATTGAATTCTAGTGTAGTAACCCTTATGGACCTCACTATCTGTCACATTGAATTCTAGTGTAGTAACCCTTATGGACCTCACTATCTGTCACATTGAATTCTAGTGTAGTAACCCTTATGGACCTCACTATCTGTCACATTGAATTCTAGTGTAGTAATGGACCTTATCTTCACATTGAATTCTAGTGTAGTAACCCTTATGGACCTCACTATCTGTCACATTGAATTCTAGTGTAGTAACCCTTATGGACCTCACTATCTGTCACATTGAATTCTAGTGTAGTAACCCTTATGGACCTCACATTGAATTCTAGTGTAGTAACCCTTATGGACCTCACTATCTGTCACATTGAATTCTAGTGTAGTAACCCTTATGGACCTCACTATCTGTCACATTGAATTCTAGTGTAGTAACCCTTATGGACCTCACTATCTGTCACATTGAATTCTAGTGTAGTAACCCTTATGGACCTCACTATCTGTCACATTGAATTCTAGTGTAGTAACCCTTATGGACTTCACATTGAATTCTAGTGTAGTAACCCTTATGGACCTCACTATCTGTCACATTGAATTCTAGTGTAGTAACCCTTATGGACCTCACTATCTGTCACATTGAATTCTAGTGTAGTAACCCTTATGGACTGTCACATTGAATTCTAGTGTAGTAACCCTTATGGACCTCACTATCTGTCACATTGAATTCTAGTGTAGTAACCCTTATGGACCTCACTATCTGTCACATTGAATTCTAGTGTAGTAACCCTTATGGACCTCACTATCTGTCACATTGAATTCTAGTGTAGTAACCCTTATGGACCTCACTATCTGTCACATTGAATTCTAGTGTAGTAACCCTTATGGACCTCACACTGAATTCTAGTGTAGTAACCCATATGGACCTCACTATCTGTCACATTGAATTCTAGTGTAGTAACCCTTATGGACCTCACTATCTGTCACATTGAATTCTAGTGTAGTAACCCTTATGGACCTCACATTGAATGCTAGTGTAGTAACCCATATGGACCTCACTATCTGTCACATTGAATTCTAGTGTAGTAACCCTTATGGACCTCACTATCTGTCACATTGAATTATAGTGTAGTAACCCTTATGGACCTCACTATCTGTCACATTGAATTCTAGTGTAGTAACCCTTATGGACCTCACTATCTGTCACATTGAATTCTAGTGTAGTAACCCTTATGGACTTCACATTGAATTCTAGTGTAGTAACCCTTATGGACCTCACTATCTGTCACATTGAATTCTAGTGTAGTAACCCTTATGGACCTCACTATCTGTCACATTGAATTCTAGTGTAGTAACCCTTATGGACTTCACATTGAATTCTAGTGTAGTAACCCTTATGGACCTCACTATCTGTCACATTGAATTCTAGTGTAGTAACCCTTATGGACCTCACTATCTGTCACATTGAATTCTAGTGTAGTAACCCTTATGGACCTCATGGATCTGTCACATTGAATTCTAGTGTAGTAACCCTTATGGACCTCACTATCTGTCACATTGAATTCTAGTGTAGTAACCCTTATGGACCTCACTATCTGTCACATTGAATTCTAGTGTAGTAACCCTTATGGACCTCACTATCTGTCACATTGAATTCTAGTGTAGTAACCCTTATGGACTTCACATTGAATTCTAGTGTAGTAACCCTTATGGACCTCACTATCTGTCACATTGAATTCTAGTGTAGTAACCCTTATGGACCTCACTATCTGTCACATTGAATTCTAGTGTAGTAACCCTTATGGACCTCACTATCTGTCACATTGAATTCTAGTGTAGTAACCCTTATGGACCTCACTATCTGTCACATTGAATTCTAGTGTAGTAACCCTTATGGACCTCACTATCTGTCACATTGAATTCTAGTGTAGTAACCCTTATGGACCTCACTATCTGTCACATTGAATTCTAGTGTAGTAACCCTTATGGACCTCACTATCTGTCACATTGAATTCTAGTGTAGTAACCCTTATGGACCTCACTATCTGTCACATTGAATTCTAGTGTAGTAACCCTTATGGACCTCACTATCTGTCACATTGAATTCTAGTGTAGTAACCCTTATGGACCTCACATTGAATTTCTAGTGTAGTAACCCTTATGGACCTCACTATCTGTCACATTGAATTCTAGTGTAGTAACCCTTATGGACCTCACTATCTGTCACATTGAATTCTAGTGTAGTAAACTTCACATTGAATTCTAGTGTAGTAACCCTTATGGACCTCACTATCTGTCACATTGAATTCTAGTGTAGTAACCCTTATGGACCTCACTATCTGTCACATTGAATTCTAGTGTAGTAACCCTTATGGACTTCACATTGAATTCTCTGTAGTAACCCTTATGGACCTCACTATCTGTCACATTGAATTCTAGTGTAGTAACCCTTATGGACCTCACTATCTGTCACATTGAATTCTAGTGTAGTAACCCTTATGGACCTCACTATCTGTCACATTGAATTCTAGTGTAGTAACCCTTATGGACTTCATTGAACTAGTGTAGTAACCCTTATGGACCTCACTATCTGTCACATTGAATTCTAGTGTAGTAACCCTTATGGACCTCACTATCTGTCACATTGAATTCTAGTGTAGTAACCCTTATGGACCTCACTATCTGTCACATTGAATTCTAGTGTAGTAACCCTTATGGACTGTCACATTGAATTCTAGTGTAGTAACCCTTATGGACCTCACTATCTGTCACATTGAATTCTAGTGTAGTAACCCTTATGGACCTCACTATCTGTCACATTGAATTCTAGTGTAGTAACCCTTATGGACCTCACTATCTGTCACATTGAATTCTAGTGTAGTAACCCTTATGGACCTCACATTGAATTCTAGTGTAGTAACCCTTATGGACCTCACTATCTGTCACATTGAATTCTAGTGTAGTAACCCTTATGGACCTCACTATCTGTCACATTGAATTCTAGTGTAGTAACCCTTATGGACCTCACTATCTGTCACATTGAATTCTAGTGTAGTAACCCTTATGGACTTCACATTGAATTCTAGTGTAGTAACCCTTATGGACCTCACTATCTGTCACATTGAATTCTAGTGTAGTAACCCTTATGGACCTCACTATCTGTCACATTGAATTCTAGTGTAGTAACCCTAATGGACCTCACTATCTGTCACATTGAATTCTAGTGTAGTAACCCTTATGGACCTCACTATCTGTCACATTGAATTCTAGTGTAGTAACCCTTATGGACCTCACTATCTGGCACATTGAATTCTAGTGTAGTAACCCTTATGGACCTCACATTGAATGCTAGTGTAGTAACCCTTATGGACCTCGCTATCTGTCACATTGAATTCTAGTGTAGTAACCCTTATGGACCTCACTATCTGTCACATTGAATTCTAGTGTAGTAACCCTTATGGACCTCACTATCTGTCACATTGAATTCTAGTGTAGTAACCCTTATGGACCTCACTATCTGTCACATTGAATTCTAGTGTAGTAACCCTTATGGACCTCACTATCTGTCACATTGAATTCTAGTGTAGTAACCCTTATGGACCTCACTATCTGTCACATTGAATTCTAGTGTAGTAACCCTTATGGACCTCACTATCTGTCACATTGAATTCTAGTGTAGTAACCCTTATGGACCTCACTATCTGTCACATTGAATTCTAGTGTAGTAACCCTTATGGACCTCACTATCTGTCACATTGAATTCTAGTGTAGTAACCCTTATGGACCTCACTATCTGTCACATTGAATTCTAGTGTAGTAACCCTTATGGACCTCACATTGAATGCTAGTGTAGTAACCCTTATGGACCTCACTATCTGTCACATTGAATTCTAGTGTAGTAACCCTTATGGACCTCACTATCTGTCACATTGAATTCTAGTGTAGTAACCCTTATGGACTTCACATTGAATTCTAGTGTAGTAACCCTTATGGACCTCACTATCTGTCACATTGAATTCTAGTGTAGTAACCCTTATGGACCTCACTATCTGTCACATTGAATTCTAGTGTAGTAACCCTTATGGACTTCACATTGAATTCTAGTGTAGTAACCCTTATGGACCTCACTATCTGTCACATTGAATTCTAGTGTAGTAACCCTTATGGACCTCACTATCTGTCACATTGAATTCTAGTGTAGTAACCCTTATGGACCTCACATTGAATTCTAGTGTAGTAACCCTTATGGACCTCACTATCTGTCACATTGAATTCTAGTGTAGTAACCCTTATGGACCTCACTATCTGTCACATTGAATTCTAGTGTAGTAACCCTTATGGACCTCACTATCTGTCACATTGAATTCTAGTGTAGTAACCCTTATGGACTTCACATTGAATTCTAGTGTAGTAACCCTTATGGACCTCACTATCTGTCACATTGAATTCTAGTGTAGTAACCCTTATGGACCTCACTATCTGTCACATTGAATTCTAGTGTAGTAACCCTTATGGACTTCACATTGAATTCTAGTGTAGTAACCCTTATGGACCTCACTATCTGTCACATTGAATTCTAGTGTAGTAACCCTTATGGACCTCACTATCTGTCACATTGAATTCTAGTGTAGTAACCCTTATGGACTTCACATTGAATTCTAGTGTAGTAACCCTTATGGACCTCACTATCTGTCACATTGAATTCTAGTGTAGTAACCCTTATGGACCTCACTATCTGTCACATTGAATTCTAGTGTAGTAACCCTTATGGACCTCACTATCTGTCACATTGAATTCTAGTGTAGTAACACTTATGGACTTCACATTGAATTCTAGTGTAGTAACCCTTATGGACCTCACTATCTGTCACATTGAATTCTAGTGTAGTAACCCTTATGGACCTCACTATCTGTCACATTGAATTCTAGTATAGTAACCCTTATGGACCTCACTATCTGTCACGTTGAATTCTGATGTAGTAACCCTTATGGACTTCACATTGAATTCTAGTGTAGTAACCCTTATGGACCTCACTATCTGGCACATTGAATTCTAGTGTAGTAACCCTTATGGACCTCACATTGAATGCTAGTGTAGTAACCCTTATGGACCTCACTATCTGTCACATTGAATTCTAGTGTAGTAACCCTTATGGACCTCACTATCTGTCACATTGAATTCTAGTGTAGTAACCCTTATGGACCTCATTATCTGTCACATTGAATTCTAGTGTAGTAACCCTTATGGATCTCATTATCTGTCACATTGAATTCTAGTGTAGTAACCCTTATGGACCTCACTATCTGTCACATTGAATTCTAGTATAGTAACCCTTATGGACCTCACTATCTGTCACATTGAATTCTAGTGTAGTAACCCTTATGGACCTCACTATCTGTCACATTGAATTCTAGTGTAGTAACCCTTATGGACCTCACTATCTGTCACATTGAATTCTAGTGTAGTAACCCTTATGGACCTCACTATCTGTCACATTGAATTCTAGTGTAGTAACCCTTATGGACTTCACATTGAATTCTAGTGTAGTAACCCTTATGGACCTCACTATCTGTCACATTGAATTCTAGTGTAGTAACCCTTATGGACCTCACTATCTGTCACATTGAATTCTAGTGTAGTAACCATTATGGACTTCACATTGAATTCTAGTGTAGTAACCCTTATGGACCTCACTATCTGTCACATTGAATTCTAGTGTAGTAACCCTTATGGACCTCACTATCTGTCACATTGAATTCTAGTGTAGTAACCCTTATGGACCTCACTATCTGTCACATTGAATTCTAGTGTAGTAACCCTTATGGACTTCACATTGAATTCTAGTGTAGTAACCCTTATGGACCTCACTATCTGTCACATTGAATTCTAGTGTAGTAACCCTTATGGACCTCACTATCTGTCACATTGAATTCTAGTGTAGTAACCCTTATGGACCTCACTATCTGTCACATTGAATTCTAGTGTAGTAACCCTTATGGACCTCACTATCTGTCACATTGAATTCTAGTGTAGTAACCCTTATGGACTTCACATTGAATTCTAGTGTAGTAACCCTTATGGACCTCACTATCTGTCACATTGAATTCTAGTGTAGTAACCCTTATGGACCTCACTATCTGTCACATTGAATTCTAGTGTAGTAACCCTTATGGACCTCACATTGAATTGAATTCTAGTGTAGTAACCCTTATGGACCTCACTATCTGTCACATTGAATTCTAGTGTAGTAACCCTTATGGACCTCACTATCTGTCACATTGAATTCTAGTGTAGTAACCCTTATGGACCTCACTATCTGTCACATTGAATTCTAGTGTAGTAACCCTTATGGACCTCACTATCTGTCACATTGAATTCTAGTGTAGTAACCCTTATGGACTTCACATTGAATTCTAGTGTAGTAACCCTTATGGACCTCACTATCTGTCACATTGAATTCTAGTGTAGTAACCCTTATGGACCTCACTATCTGTCACATTGAATTCTAGTGTAGTAACCCTTATGGACCTCACTATCTGTCACATTGAATTCTAGTGTAGTAACCCTTATGGCTTCTCACTATCTGTCACATTGAATTCTAGTGTAGTAACCCTTATGGACCTCACTATCTGTCACATTGAATTCTAGTGTAGTAACCCTTATGGACCTCACTATCTGTCACATTGAATTCTAGTGTAGTAACCCTTATGGACCTCACTATCTGTCACATTGAATTCTAGTGTAGTAACCCTTATGGACCTCACTATCTGTCACATTGAATTCTAGTGTAGTAACCCTTATGGACCTCACTATCTGTCACATTGAATTCTAGTGTAGTAACCCTTATGGACCTCACTATCTGTCACATTGAATTCTAGTGTAGTAACCTTATGGATGGATCTGTCACATTGAATTCTAGTGTAGTAACCCTTATGGACCTCACTATCTGTCACATTGAATTCTAGTGTAGTAACCCTTATGGACCTCACTATCTGTCACATTGAATTCTAGTGTAGTAACCCTTATGGACCTCACTATCTGTCACATTGAATTCTGTGTAGTAACCCTTATGGACTTCACATTGAATTCTAGTGTAGTAACCCTTATGGACCTCACTATCTGGCACATTGAATTCTAGTGTAGTAACCCTTATGGACCTCACCTTGAATTCTAGTGTAGTAACCCTTATGGACCTCACTATCTGTCACATTGAATTCTAGTGTAGTAACCCTTATGGACCTCACTATCTGTCACATTGAATTCTAGTGTAGTAACCCTTATGGACCTCACTATCTGTCACATTGAATTCTAGTGTAGTAACCCTTATGGATCTCACTATCTGTCACATTGAATTCTAGTGTATCTTATGGACCTCACATTGAATTCTAGTGTAGTAACCCTTATGGACCTCACTATCTGTCACATTGAATTCTAGTGTAGTAACCCTTATGGACCTCACTATCTGTCACATTGAATTCTAGTGTAGTAACCCTTATGGACTTCACATTGAATTCTAGTGTAGTAACCCTTATGGACCTCACTATCTGTCACATTGAATTCTAGTGTAGTAACCCTTATGGACCTCACTATCTGTCACATTGAATTCTAGTGTAGTAACCCTTATGGACTTCACATTGAATTCTAGTGTAGTAACCCTTATGGACCTCACTATCTGTCACATTTGAATTCTAGTGTAGTAACCCTTATGGACCTCACTCTGTCACATTGAATTCTAGTGTAGTCACATTGAATTCTAGTGTAGTAACCCTTATGGACCTCACTATCTGTCACATTGAATTCTAGTGTAGTAACCCTTATGGACCTCACTATCTGTCACATTGAATTCTAGTGTAGTAACCCTTATGGACCTCACTATCTGTCACATTGAATTCTAGTGTAGTAACCCTTATGGACCTCACTATCTGTCACATTGAATTCTAGTGTAGTAACCCTTATGGACCTCACTATCTGTCACATTGAATTCTAGTGTAGTAACCCTTATGGACCTCACTATCTGTCACATTGAATTCATTGAATTCTAGTGTAGTAACCCTTATGGACCTCACTATCTGTCACATTGAATTCTAGTGTAGTAACCCTTATGGACCTCACTATCTGTCACATTGAATTCTAGTGTAGTAACCCTTATGGACTTCACATTGAATTCTAGTGTAGTAACCCTTATGGACCTCACTATCTGTCACATTGAATTCTAGTGTAGTAACCCTTATGGACCTCACTATCTGTCACATTGAATTCTAGTGTAGTAACCCTTATGGACCTCACTATCTGTCACATTGAATTCTAGTGTAGTATGGACCACATTGAATTCTAGTGTAGTAACCCTTATGGACCTCACTATCTGTCACATTGAATTCTAGTGTAGTAACCCTTATGGACCTCACTATCTGTCACATTGAATTCTAGTGTAGTAACCCTTATGGACCTCACTATCTGTCACATTGAATTCTAGTGTAGTAACCCTTATGGACCTCACTATCTGTCACATTGAATTCTAGTGTAGTAACCCTTATGGACCTCACTATCTGTCACATTGAATTCTAGTGTAGTAACCCTTATGGACCTCACTATCTGTCACATTGAATTCTAGTGTAGTAACCCTTATGGACCTCACTATCTGTCACATTGAATTCTAGTGTAGTAACCCTTATGGACCTCACTATCTGTCACATTGAATTCTAGTGTAGTAACCCTTATGGACTATCTCATTGAACTAGTCCTTATGGACCTCACTATCTGTCACATTGAATTCTAGTGTAGTAACCCTTATGGACCTCACTATCTGTCACATTGAATTCTAGTGTAGTAACCCTTATGGACCTCACTATCTGTCACATTGAATTCTAGTGTAGTAACCCTTATGGACCTCACTATCTGTCACATTGAATTCTAGTGTAGTAACCCTTATGGACCTCACTATCTGTCACATTGAATTCTAGTGTAGTAACCCTTATGGACCTCACATTGAATTCTAGTGTAGTAACCCTTATGGACCTCACTATCTGTCACATTGAATTCTAGTGTAGTAACCCTTATGGACCTCACTATCTGTCACATTGAATTCTAGTGTAGTAACCCTTATGGACCTCACTATCTGTCACATTGAATTCTAGTGTAGTAACCCTTATGGACTTCACATTATAGTGTAGTAACCCTTATGGACCTCACTATCTGTCACATTGAATTCTAGTGTAGTAACCCTTATGGACCTCACTATCTGTCACATTGAATTCTAGTGTAGTAACCCTTATGGACCTCATTGAATTCTAGTGTAGTAACCCTTATGGAACTATCTGTCACTAGTGTAGTAACCCTTATGGACCTCACTATCTGTCACATTGAATTCTAGTGTAGTAACCCTTATGGACTTCACATTGAATTCTAGTGTAGTAACCCTTATGGACCTCACTATCTGTCACATTGAATTCTAGTGTAGTAACCCTTATGGACCTCACTATCTGTCACATTGAATTCTAGTGTAGTAACCCTTATGGACCTCACTATCTGTCACATTGAATTCTAGTGTAGTAACCCTTATGGACTTCACATTGAATTCTAGTGTAGTAACCCTTATGGACCTCACTATCTGTCACATTGAATTCTAGTGTAGTAACCCTTATGGACCTCACTATCTGTCACATTGAATTCTAGTGTAGTAACCCTTATGGACCGTTGAATTCATGTATCTGGTCACATTGAATTCTAGTGTAGTAACCCTTATGGACCTCACTATCTGTCACATTGAATTCTAGTGTAGTAACCCTTATGGACCTCACATTGAATTGAATTCTAGTGTAGTAACCCTTATGGACCTCACTATCTGTCACATTGAATTCTAGTGTAGTAACCCTTATGGACCTCACTATCTGTCACATTGAATTCTAGTGTAGTAACCCTTATGGACCTCACTATCTGTCACATTGAATTCTAGTGTAGTAACCCTTATGGATCTCATTATCTGTCACATTGAATTCTAGTGTAGTAACCCTTATGGACCTCACTATCTGTCACATTGAATTCTAGTATAGTAACCCTTATGGACCTCACTATCTGTCACATTGAATTCTAGTGTAGTAACCCTTATGGACCTCACTATCTGTCACATTGAATTCTAGTGTAGTAACCCTTATGGACTTCACATTGAATTCTAGTGTAGTAACCCTTATGGATGGATTCACTAGTCATTATGGTCACATTGAATTCTAGTGTAGTAACCCTTATGGACCTCACTATCTGTCACATTGAATTCTAGTGTAGTAACCCTTATGGACCTCACTATCTGTCACATTGAATTCTAGTGTAGTAACCATTATGGACTTCACATTGAATTCTAGTGTAGTAACCCTTATGGACCTCACTATCTGTCACATTGAATTCTAGTGTAGTAACCCTTATGGACCTCACTATCTGTCACATTGAATTCTAGTGTAGTAACCCTTATGGACCTCACTATCTGTCACATTGAATTCTAGTGTAGTAACCCTTATGGACTTCACATTGAATTCTAGTGTAGTAACCCTTATGGACCTCACTATCTGTCACATTGAATTCTAGTGTAGTAACCCTTATGGACCTCACTATCTGTCACATTGAATTCTAGTGTAGTAACCCTTATGGACCTCACTATCTGTCACATTGAATTCTAGTGTAGTAACCCTTATGGACCTCACTATCTGTCACATTGAATTCTAGTGTAGTAACCCTTATGGACTCACTATCTGTCACATTGAATTCTAGTGTAGTAACCCTTATGGACCTCACTATCTGTCACATTGAATTCTAGTGTAGTAACCCTTATGGACCTCACTATCTGTCACATTGAATTCTAGTGTAGTAACCCTTATGGACCTCACATTGAATGCTAGTGTAGTAACCCATATGGACCTCACTATCTGTCACATTGAATTCTAGTGTAGTAACCCTTATGGACCTCACTATCTGTCACATTGAATTATAGTGTAGTAACCCTTATGGACCTCACTATCTGTCACTTTGAATTCTAGTGTAGTAACCCTTATGGACCTCACTATCTGTCACATTGAATTCTAGTGTAGTAACCCTTATGGACTCTCACATTGAATTCTAGTGTAGTAACCCTTATGGACCTCACTATCTGTCACATTGAATTCTAGTGTAGTAACCCTTATGGACCTCACTATCTGTCACATTGAATTCTAGTGTAGTAACCCTTATGGACCTCACTATCTGTCACATTGAATTCTAGTGTAGTAACCCTTATGGACTTCACATTGAATTCTAGTGTAGTAACCCTTATGGACCTCACTATCTGTCACATTGAATTCTAGTGTAGTAACCCTTATGGACCTCACTATCTGTCACATTGAATTCTAGTGTAGTAACCCTTATGGACCTCACTATCTGTCACATTGAATTCTAGTGTAGTAACCCTTATGGACCTCACTATCTGTCACATTGAATTCTAGTGTAGTAACCCTTATGGACCTCACTATCTGTCACATTGAATTCTAGTGTAGTAACCCTTATGGACCTCACTATCTGTCACATTGAATTCTAGTGTAGTAACACTTATGGACTTCACATTGAATTCTAGTGTAGTAACCCTTATGGACCTCACTATCTGTCACATTGAATTCTAGTGTAGTAACCCTTATGGACCTCACTATCTGTCACATTGAATTCTAGTATAGTAACCCTTATGGACCTCACTATCTGTCACGTTGAATTCTGATGTAGTAACCCTTATGGACTTCACATTGAATTCTAGTGTAGTAACCCTTATGGACCTCACTATCTGTCACATTGAATTCTAGTGTAGTAACCCTTATGGACCTCACATTGAATGCTAGTGTAGTAACCCTTATGGACCTCACTATCTGTCACATTGAATTCTAGTGTAGTAACCCTTATGGACCTCACTATCTGTCACATTGAATTCTAGTGTAGTAACCCTTATGGACCTCATTATCTGTCACATTGAATTCTAGTGTAGTAACCCTTATGGATCTCATTATCTGTCACATTGAATTCTAGTGTAGTAACCCTTATGGACCTCACTATCTGTCACATTGAATTCTAGTGTAGTAACCCTTATGGACCTCACTATCTGTCACATTGAATTCTAGTGTAGTAACCCTTATGGACCTCACTATCTGTCACATTGAATTCTAGTGTAGTAACCCTTATGGACCTCACTATCTGTCACATTGAATTCTAGTGTAGTAACCCTTATGGACCTCACTATCTGTCACATTGAATTCTAGTGTAGTAACCATTATGGACTTCACATTGAATTCTAGTGTAGTAACCCTTATGGACCTCACTATCTGTCACATTGAATTCTAGTGTAGTAACCCTTATGGACCTCACTATCTGTCACATTGAATTCTAGTGTAGTAACCATTATGGACTTCACATTGAATTCTAGTGTAGTAACCCTTATGGACCTCACTATCTGTCACATTGAATTCTAGTGTAGTAACCCTTATGGACCTCACTATCTGTCACATTGAATTCTAGTGTAGTAACCCTTATGGACCTCACTATCTGTCACATTGAATTCTAGTGTAGTGTCACATTGAATTCTAGTGTAGTAACCCTTATGGACCTCACTATCTGTCACATTGAATTCTAGTGTAGTAACCCTTATGGACCTCACTATCTGTCACATTGAATTCTAGTGTAGTAACCCTTATGGACCTCACTATCTGTCACATTGAATTCTAGTGTAGTAACCCTTATGGACCTCACTATCTGTCACATTGAATTCTAGTGTAGTAACCCTTATGGACCTCACTATCTGTCACATTGAATTCTAGTGTAGTAACCCTTATGGACTTATGGACCTCACTATCTGTCACATTGAATTCTAGTGTAGTAACCCTTATGGACCTCACTATCTGTCACATTGAATTCTAGTGTAGTAACCCTTATGGACCTCACTATCTGTCACATTGAATTCTAGTGTAGTAACCCTTATGGACCTCACTATCTGTCACATTGAATTCTAGTGTAGTAACCCTTATGGACCTCACTATCTGTCACATTGAATTCTAGTGTAGTAACCCTTATGGACTTCACATTGAATTCTAGTGTAGTAACCCTTATGGACCTCACTATCTGTCACATTGAATTCTAGTGTAGTAACCCTTATGGACCTCACTATCTGTCACATTGAATTCTAGTGTAGTAACCCTTATGGACCTCACTATCTGTCACATTGAATTCTAGTGTAGTAACCCTTATGGACCTCACTATCTGTCACATTGAATTCTAGTGTAGTAACCCTTATGGTACATTGAATTCTAGTGTAGTAACCCTTATGGACCTCACTATCTGTCACATTGAATTCTAGTGTAGTAACCCTTATGGACCTCACTATCTGTCACATTGAATTCTAGTGTAGTAACCCTTATGGACCTCACTATTGAATGAATTCTAGTGTAGTAACCCTTATGGACTTATGGACCTCACTATCTGTCACATTGAATTCTAGTGTAGTAACCCTTATGGACCTCACTATCTGTCACATTGAATTCTAGTGTAGTAACCCTTATGGACCTCACTATCTGTCACATTGAATTCTAGTGTAGTAACCCTTATGGACCTCACTATCTGTCACATTGAATTCTAGTGTAGTAACCCTTATGGACCTCACATTGAATTCTGGTGTAGTAACCCTTATGGACCTCACTATCTGTCACAATGAATTCTAGTGTAGTAACCCTTATGGACCTCACTATCTGTCACATTGAATTCTAGTGTAGTAACCCTTATGGACTTCACATTGAATTCTAGTGTAGTAACCCTTATGGACCTCACTATCTGTCACATTGAATTCTAGTGTAGTAACCCTTATGGACCTCACTATCTGTCACATTGAATTCTAGTGTAGTAACCCTTATGGACTTCACATTGAATTCTAGTGTAGTAACCCTTATGGACCTCACTATCTGTCACATTGAATTCTAGTGTAGTAACCCTTATGGACCTCACTATCTGTCACATTGAATTCTAGTGTAGTAACCCTTATGGACCTCACTATCTGTCACATTGAATTCTAGTGTAGTAACCCTTATGGACTTCACATTGAATTCTAGTGTAGTAACCCTTATGGACCTCACTATCTGTCACATTGAATTCTAGTGTAGTAACCCTTATGGACCTCACTATCTGTCACATTGAATTCTAGTGTAGTAACCCTTATGGACCTCACTATCTGTCACGTTGAATTCTGATGTAGTAACCCTTATGGACTTCACATTGAATTCTAGTGTAGTAACCCTTATGGACCTCACTATCTGTCACATTGAATTCTAGTGTAGTAACCCTTATGGACCTCACTATCTGTCACATTGAATTCTAGTGTAGTAACCCTTATGGACCTCACTATCTGTCACATTGAATTCTAGTGTAGTAACCCTTATGGACCTCACTATCTGTCACATTGAATTCTAGTGTAGTAACCCTTATGGACCTCACTATCTGTCACATTGAATTCTAGTGTAGTAACCCTTATGGACCTCACTATCTGTCACATTGAATTCTAGTGTAGTAACCCTTATGGACCTCACTATCTGTCACATTGAATTCTAGTGTAGTAACCCTTATGGACCTCACTATCTGTCACATTGAATTCTAGTGTAGTAACCCTTATGGACTTCACATTGAATTCTAGTGTAGTAACCCTTATGGACCTCACTATCTGTCACATTGAATTCTAGTGTAGTAACCCTTATGGACCTCACTATCTGTCACATTGAATTCTAGTGTAGTCTTATGGACTTCACATTGAATTCTAGTGTAGTAACCCTTATGGACCTCACTATCTGTCACATTGAATTCTAGTGTAGTAACCCTTATGGACCTCACTATCTGTCACATTGAATTCTAGTGTAGTAACCCTTATGGACTTCACATTGAATTCTAGTGTAGTAACCCTTATGGACCTCACTATCTGTCACATTGAATTCTAGTGTAGTAACCCTTATGGACCTCACTATCTGTCACATTGAATTCTAGTGTAGTAACCCTTATGGACCTCACTATCTGTCACATTGAATTCTAGTGTAGTAACCCTTATGGACCTCACTATCTGTCACATTGAATTCTAGTGTAGTAACCCTTATGGACCTCACTATCTGTCACATTGAATTCTAGTGTAGTAACCCTTATGGACCTCACTATCTGTCACATTGAATTCTAGTGTAGTAACCCTTATGGACCTCACTATCTGTCACATTGAATTCTAGTGTAGTAACCCTTATGGACCTCACTATCTGTCACATTGAATTCTAGTGTAGTAACCCTTATGGACTGTCACATTGAATTCTAGTGTAGTAACCCTTATGGACCTCACTATCTGTCACATTGAATTCTAGTGTAGTAACCCTTATGGACCTCACTATCTGTCACATTGAATTCTAGTGTAGTAACCCTTATGGACCTCACTATCTGTCACGTTGAATTCTGATGTAGTAACCCTTATGGACTTCACATTGAATTCTAGTGTAGTAACCCTTATGGACCTCACTATCTGTCACATTGAATTCTAGTGTAGTAACCCTTATGGACCTCACTATCTGTCACATTGAATTCTAGTATAGTAACCCTTATGGACCTCACTATCTGTCACATTGAATTCTAGTGTAGTAACCCTTATGGACCTCACTATCTGTCACATTGAATTCTAGTGTAGTAACCCTTATGGACCTCATTATCTGTCACATTGAATTCTAGTGTAGTAACCCTTATGGACCTCACTATCTGTCACATTGAATTCTAGTGTAGTAACCCTTATGGACCTCACTATCTGTCACATTGAATTCTAGTGTAGTAACCCTTATGGACCTCACTATCTGTCACATTGAATTCTAGTGTAGTAACCCTTATGGACCTCACTATCTGTCACATTGAATTCTAGTGTAGTAACCCTTATGGACTTCACATTGAATTCTAGTGTAGTAACCCTTATGGACCTCACTATCTGTCACATTGAATTCTAGTGTAGTAACCCTTATGGACTTCACATTGAATTCTAGTGTAGTAACCCTTATGGACCTCACTATCTGTCACATTGAATTCTAGTGTAGTAACCCTTATGGACCTCACTATCTGTCACATTGAATTCTAGTGTAGTAACCCTTATGGACCTCACATTGAATTCTAGTGTAGTAACCCTTATGGACCTCACTATCTGTCACATTGAATTCTAGTGTAGTAACCCTTATGGACCTCACTATCTGTCACATTGAATTCTAGTGTAGTAACCCTTATGGACCTCACTATCTGTCACATTGAATTCTAGTGTAGTAACCCTTATGGACCTCACTATCTGTCACATTGAATTCTAGTGTAGTAACCCTTATGGACTTCACATTGAATTCTAGTGTAGTAACCCTTATGGACCTCACTATCTGTCACATTGAATTCTAGTGTAGTAACCCTTATGGACCTCACTATCTGTCACATTGAATTCTAGTGTAGTAACCCTTATGGACTTCACATTGAATTCTAGTGTAGTAACCCTTATGGACCTCACTATCTGTCACATTGAATTCTAGTGTAGTAACCCTTATGGACCTCACTATCTGTCACATTGAATTCTAGTGTAGTAACCCTTATGGACTTCACATTGAATTCTAGTGTAGTAACCCTTATGGACCTCACTATCTGTCACATTGAATTCTAGTGTAGTAACCCTTATGGACCTCACTATCTGTCACATTGAATTCTAGTGTAGTAACCCTTATGGACCTCACTATCTGTCACATTGAATTCTAGTGTAGTAACCCTTATGGATCTTCACATTGAATTCTAGTGTAGTAACCCTTATGGACCTCACTATCTGTCACATTGAATTCTAGTGTAGTAACCCTTATGGACCTCACTATCTGTCACATTGAATTCTAGTGTAGTAACCCTTATGGACCTCACTATCTGTCACGTTGAATTCTGATGTAGTAACCCTTATGGACTTCACATTGAATTCTAGTGTAGTAACCCTTATGGACCTCACTATCTGTCACATTGAATTCTAGTGTAGTAACCCTAATGGACCTCACTATCTGTCACATTGAATTCTAGTGTAGTAATATGGACCTCACTATCTGTCACATTGAATTCTAGTGTAGTAACCCTTATGGACCTCACATTGAATTCTAGTGTAGTAACCCTTATGGACCTCACTATCTGTCACATTGAATTCTAGTGTAGTAACCCTTATGGACCTCACTATCTGTCACATTGAATTCTAGTGTAGTAACCCTTATGGACCTCACTATCTGTCACATTGAATTCTAGTGTAGTAACCCTTATGGACTTCACTATCTGTCACATTGAATTCTAGTGTAGTAACCCTTATGGACTTCACATTGAATTCTAGTGTAGTAACCCTTATGGACCTCACTATCTGTCACATTGAATTCTAGTGTAGTAACCCTTATGGACCTCACTATCTGTCACATTGAATTCTAGTGTAGTAACCCTTATGGACCTCACATTGAATGCTAGTGTAGTAACCCATATGGACCTCACTATCTGTCACATTGAATTCTAGTGTAGTAACCCTTATGGACCTCACTATCTGTCACATTGAATTATAGTGTAGTAACCCTTATGGACCTCACTATCTGTCACTTTGAATTCTAGTGTAGTAACCCTTATGGACCTCACTATCTGTCACATTGAATTCTAGTGTAGTAACCCTTATGGACTTCACATTGAATTCTAGTGTAGTAACCCTTATGGACCTCACTATCTGTCACATTGAATTCTAGTGTAGTAACCCTTATGGACCTCACTATCTGTCACATTGAATTCTAGTGTAGTAACCCTTATGGACTTCACATTGAATTCTAGTGTAGTAACCCTTATGGACCTCACTATCTGTCACATTGAATTCTAGTGTAGTAACCCTTATGGACCTCACTATCTGTCACATTGAATTCTAGTGTAGTAACCCGGACTTCACATTGAATTCTAGTGTAGTAACCCTTATGGACCTCACTATCTGTCACATTGAATTCTAGTGTAGTAACCCTTATGGACCTCACTATCTGTCACATTGAATTCTAGTGTAGTAACCCTTATGGACCTCACTATCTGTCACATTGAATTCTAGTGTAGTAACCCTTATGGACTTCACATTGAATTCTAGTGTAGTAACCCTTATGGACCTCACTATCTGTCACATTGAATTCTAGTGTAGTAACCCTTATGGACCTCACTATCTGTCACATTGAATTCTAGTGTAGTAACCCTTATGGACCTCACTATCTGTCACATTGAATTCTGATGTAGTAACTCCTATATGGTCACATTGAATTCTAGTGTAGTAACCCTTATGGACCTCACTATCTGTCACATTGAATTCTAGTGTAGTAACCCTTATGGACCTCACTATCTGTCACATTGAATTCTAGTGTAGTAACCCTTATGGACCTCACTATCTGTCACATTGAATTCTAGTGTAGTAACCCTTATGGACCTCACTATCTGTCACATTGAATTCTAGTGTAGTAACCCTTATGGACCTCACTATCTGTCACATTGAATTCTAGTGTAGTAACCCTTATGGACCTCACTATCTGTCACATTGAATTCTAGTGTAGTAACCCTTATGGACCTCACTATCTGTCACATTGAATTCTAGTGTAGTAACCCTTATGGACTTCACATTGAATTCTAGTGTAGTAACCCTTATGGACCTCACTATCTGTCACATTGAATTCTAGTGTAGTAACCCTTATGGACCTCACTATCTGTCACATTGAATTCTAGTGTAGTAACCCTTATGGACTTCACATTGAATTCTAGTGTAGTAACCCTTATGGACCTCACTATCTGTCACATTGAATTCTAGTGTAGTAACCCTTATGGACCTCACTATCTGTCACATTGAATTCTAGTGTAGTAACCCTTATGGACTTCACATTGAATTCTACTGTAGTAACCCTTATGGACCTCACTATCTGTCACATTGAATTCTAGTGTAGTAACCCTTATGGACCTCACTATCTGTCACATTGAATTCTAGTGTAGTAACCCTTATGGACCTCACTATCTGTCACATTGAATTCTAGTGTAGTAACCCTTATGGACCTCACTATCTGTCACATTGAATTCTAGTGTAGTAACCCTTATGGACCTCACTATCTGTCACATTGAATTCTAGTGTAGTAACCCTTATGGACCTCACTATCTGTCACATTGAATTCTAGTGTAGTAACCCTTATGGACCTCACTATCTGGTCACATTGAATTCTAGTGTAGTAACCCTTATGGACCTCACTATCTGTCACATTGAATTCTAGTGTAGTAACCCTTATGGACTTCACATTGAATTCTAGTGTAGTAACCCTTATGGACCTCACTATCTGTCACATTGAATTCTAGTGTAGTAACCCTTATGGACCTCACTATCTGTCACATTGAATTCTAGTGTAGTAACCCTTATGGACCTCACTATCTGTCACGTTGAATTCTGATGTAGTAACCCTTATGGACTTCACATTGAATTCTAGTGTAGTAACCCTTATGGACCTCACTATCTGTCACATTGAATTCTAGTGTAGTAACCCTTATGGACCTCACTATCTGTCACATTGAATTCTAGTGTAGTAACCCTTATGGACCTCACTATCTGTCACATTGAATTCTAGTGTAGTAACCCTTATGGACCTCACTATCTGTCACATTGAATTCTAGTGTAGTAACCCTTATGGACCTCACTATCTGTCACATTGAATTCTAGTGTAGTAACCCTTATGGACCTCACTATCTGTCACATTGAATTCTAGTGTAGTAACCCTTATGGACCTCACTATCTGTCACATTGAATTCTAGTGTAGTAACCCTTATGGACCTCACTATCTGTCACATTGAATTCTAGTGTAGTAACCCTTATGGACCTCACTATCTGTCACATTGAATTCTGATGTAGTAACCCTTATGGACTTACATTGAATTCTAGTGTAGTAACCCTTATGGACCTCACTATCTGTCACATTGAATTCTAGTGTAGTAACCCTTATGGACCTCACTATCTGTCACATTGAATTCTAGTGTAGTAACCCTTATGGACCTCACTATCTGTCACATTGAATTCTAGTGTAGTAACCCTTATGGACCTCACTATCTGTCACATTGAATTCTAGTGTAGTAACCCTTATGGACCTCACTATCTGTCACATTGAATTCTAGTGTAGTAACCCTTATGGACCTCACTATCTGTCACATTGAATTCTAGTGTAGTAACCCTTATGGACCTCACTATCTGTCACATTGAATTCTAGTGTAGTAACCCTTATGGACCTCACTATCTGTCACATTGAATTCTAGTGTAGTAACCCTTATGGACTTCACATTGAATTCTAGTGTAGTAACCCTTATGGACCTCACTATCTGTCACATTGAATTCTAGTGTAGTAACCCTTATGGACCTCACTATCTGTCACATTGAATTCTAGTGTAGTAACCCTTATGGACTTCACATTGAATTCTAGTGTAGTAACCCTTATGGACCTCACTATCTGTCACATTGAATTCTAGTGTAGTAACCCTTATGGACCTCACTATCTGTCACATTGAATTCTAGTGTAGTAACCCTTATGGACTTCACTTTGAATTCTAGTGTAGTAACCCTTATGGACCTCACTATCTGTCACATTGAATTCTAGTGTAGTAACCCTTATGGACCTCACTATCTGTCACATTGAATTCTAGTGTAGTAACCCTTATGGACCTCACATTGAATTCTAGTGTAGTAACCCTTATGGACCTCACTATCTGGCACATTGAATTCTAGTGTAGTAACCCTTATGGACCTCACTATCTGTCACATTGAATTCTAGTGTAGTAACCCTTATGGACCTCATTATCTGACACATTGAATTCTAGTGTAGTAACCCTTATGGACCTCACTATCTGTCACATTGAATTCTAGTATAGTAACCCTTATGGACCTCACTATCTGTCACATTGAATTCTAGTGTAGTAACCCTTATGGATCTCACTATCTGTCACATTGAATTCTAGTGTAGTAACCCTTATCGACTTCACATTGAATTCTAGTGTAGTAACCCTTATGGACCTCACTATCTGTCACATTGAATTATAGTGTAGTAACCCTTATGGACCTCACTATCTGTCACATTGAATTCTAGTGTAGTAACCCTTATGGACTTCACATTGAATTCTAGTGTAGTAACCCTTATGGACCTCACTATCTGTCACATTGAATTCTAGTGTACTAACCCTTATGGACCTCACTATCTGTCACATTGAATTCTAGTGTAGTAACCCTTATGGACTTCACATTGAATTCTACTGTAGTAACCCTTATGGACCTCACTATCTGTCACATTGAATTCTAGTGTAGTAACCCTTATGGACCTCACTATCTGGCACATTGAATTCTAGTGTAGTAACCCTTATGGACCTCACTATCTGTCACATTGAATTCTAGTGTAGTAACCCTTATGGACCTCACTATCTGTCACATTGAATTCTAGTGTAGTAACCCTTATGGACCTCACTATCTGTCACATTGAATTCTAGTGTAGTAACCCTTATGGACCTCACTATCTGTCACATTGAATTCTAGTGTAGTAACCCTTATGGACCTCACTATCTGGCACATTGAATTCTAGTGTAGTAACCCTTATGGACCTCACTATCTGTCACATTGAATTCTAGTGTAGTAACCCTTATGGACTTCACATTGAATTCTAGTGTAGTAACCCTTATGGACCTCACTATCTGTCACATTGAATTCTAGTGTAGTAACCCTTATGGACCTCACTATCTGTCACATTGAATTCTAGTGTAGTAACCCTTATGGACCTCACTATCTGTCACATTGAATTCTGAGTGTAGTAACCCTTATGGACTTCACATTGAATTCTAGTGTAGTAACCCTTATGGACCTCACTATCTGTCACATTGAATTCTAGTGTAGTAACCCTTATGGACCTCACTATCTGTCACATTGAATTCTAGTGTAGTAACCCTTATGGACCTCACTATCTGTCACATTGAATTCTAGTGTAGTAACCCTTATGGACCTCACTATCTGTCACATTGAATTCTAGTGTAGTAACCCTTATGGACCTCATTATCTGACACATTGAATTCTAGTGTAGTAACCCTTATGGACCTCACTATCTGTCACATTGAATTCTAGTATAGTAACCCTTATGGACCTCACTATCTGTCACATTGAATTCTAGTGTAGTAACCCTTATGGACCTCACTATCTGTCACATTGAATTCTAGTGTAGTAACCCTTATGGACCTCACTATCTGTCACGTTGAATTCTGATGTAGTAACCCTTATGGACTTCACATTGAATTCTAGTGTAGTAACCCTTATGGACCTCACTATCTGTCACATTGAATTCTAGTGTAGTAACCCTTATGGACCTCACTATCTGTCACATTGAATTCTAGTGTAGTAACCCTTATGGACCTCACTATCTGTCACATTGAATTCTAGTGTAGTAACCCTTATGGACCTCACTATCTGTCACATTGAATTCTAGTGTAGTAACCCTTATGGACCTCATTATCTGTCACATTGAATTCTAGTGTAGTAACCCTTATGGACCTCACTATCTGTCACATTGAATTCTAGTGTAGTAACCCTTATGGACCTCACTATCTGTCACATTGAATTCTAGTGTAGTAACCCTTATGGACCTCACTATCTGTCACATTGAATTCTAGTGTAGTAACCTTATTATCACGATCTTCACATTGAATTCTAGTGTAGTAACCCTTATGGACCTCACTATCTGTCACATTGAATTCTAGTGTAGTAACCCTTATGGACCTCACTATCTGTCACATTGAATTCTAGTGTAGTAACCCTTATGGACTTCACATTGAATTCTAGTGTAGTAACCCTTATGGACCTCACTATCTGTCACATTGAATTCTAGTGTAGTAATCCTTATGGACCTCACTATCTGTCACATTGAATTCTAGTGTAGTAACCCTTATGGACTTCACTTTGAATTCTAGTGTAGTAACCCTTATGGACCTCACTATCTGTCACATTGAATTCTAGTGTAGTAACCCTTATGGACCTCACTATCTGTCACATTGAATTCTAGTGTAGTAACCCTTATGGACCTCACATTGAATTCTAGTGTAGTAACCCTTATGGACCTCACTATCTGGCACATTGAATTCTAGTGTAGTAACCCTTATGGACCTCACTATCTGTCACATTGAATTCTAGTGTAGTAACCCTTATGGACCTCACTATCTGTCACATTGAATTCTAGTGTAGTAACCCTTATGGACTTCACATTGAATTCTAGTGTAGTAACCCTTATGGACCTCACTATCTGTCACATTGAATTCTAGTGTAGTAACCCTTATGGACCTCACTATCTGTCACATTGAATTCTAGTGTAGTAACCCTTATGGACCTCACTATCTGTCACATTGAATTCTAGTGTAGTAACCCTTATCGACTTCACATTGAATTCTAGTGTAGTAACCCTTATGGACCTCACTATCTGTCACATTGAATTATAGTGTAGTAACCCTTATGGACCTCACTATCTGTCACATTGAATTCTAGTGTAGTAACCCTTATGGACTTCACATTGAATTCTAGTGTAGTAACCCTTATGGACCTCACTATCTGTCACATTGAATTCTAGTGTAGTAACCCTTATGGACCTCACTATCTGTCACATTGAATTCTAGTGTAGTAACCCTTATGGACCTCACTATCTGTCACATTGAATTCTAGTGTAGTAACCCTTATGGACCTCACTATCTGTCACATTGAATTCTAGTGTAGTAACCCTTATGGACCTCACTATCTGTCACATTGAATTCTAGTGTAGTAACCCTTATGGACCTCACTATCTGTCACTTTGAATTCTAGTGTAGTAACCCTTATGGACCTCACTATCTGTCACATTGAATTCTAGTGTAGTAACCCTTATGGACCTCACTATCTGTCACATTGAATTCTAGTGTAGTAACCCTTATGGACCTCACATTGAATTCTAGTGTAGTAACCCTTATGGACCTCACTATCTGGCACATTGAATTCTAGTGTAGTAACCCTTATGGACCTCACTATCTGTCACATTGAATTCTAGTGTAGTAACCCTTATGGACCTCACTATCTGTCACATTGAATTCTAGTGTAGTAACCCTTATGGACTTCACATTGAATTCTAGTGTAGTAACCCTTATGGACCTCACTATCTGTCACATTGAATTCTAGTGTAGTAACCCTTATGGACCTCACTATCTGTCACATTGAATTCTAGTGTAGTAACCCTTATGGACCTCACTATCTGTCACATTGAATTCTAGTGTAGTAACCCTTATGGACTTCACTATCTGTCACATTGAATTCTAGTGTAGTAACCCTTATGGACTTCACATTGAATTCTAGTGTAGTAACCCTTATGGACCTCACTATCTGTCACATTGAATTCTAGTGTAGTAACCCTTATGGACCTCACTATCTGTCACATTGAATTCTAGTGTAGTAACCCTTATGGACCTCACTATCTGTCACATTGAATTCTAGTGTAGTAACCCTTATGGACCTCACTATCTGTCACATTGAATTCTAGTGTAGTAACCCTTATGGACTTCACTATCTGTCACATTGAATTCTCTAGTAACCCTTATGGACTTCACATTGAATTCTAGTGTAGTAACCCTTATGGACCTCACTATCTGTCAATTCTAGTTGTAATTCTATGGTACTATCTGTCACATTGAATTCTAGTGTAGTTATGGACTTCACATTTAATTCTAGTGTAGGAACCCTTATGGACCTCACTATCTGTCACATTGAATTCTAGTGTAGTAACCCTTATGGAACTCACTATCTGTCACATTTAATTCTAGTGTAGTAACCCTTATGGACCTCACTATCTGTCACATTGAATTCTAGTGTAGTAACCCTTATGGACCTCACTATCTGTCACATTGAATTCTAGTGTAGTAACCCTTATGGACTTCACTATCTGTCACATTGAATTCTAGTGTAGTAACCCTTATGGACTTCACATTGAATTATAGTGTAGTAACCCTTATGGACCCCACTATCTGTCACTTTGAATTCTAGTGTAGTAACCCTTATGGACCTCACTATCTGTCACATTGAATTCTAGTGTAGTAACCCTTATGGACCTCACTATCTGTCACATTGAATTCTAGTGTAGTAACCCTTATGGACCTCACATTGAATTCTAGTGTAGTAACCCTTATGGACCTCACTATCTGGCACATTGAATTCTAGTGTAGTAACCCTTATGGATCTCACTATCTGTCACACTATTGTCACATTGAATTCTAGTGTAGTAACCCTTATGGACCTCACTATCTGTCACATTGAATTCTAGTGTAGTAACCCTTATGGACACATTGAATTCTAGTGTAGTAACCCTTATGGACCTCACTATCTGTCACATTGAATTCTAGTGTAGTAACCCTTATGGACTTCACTATCTGTCACATTGAATTCTAGTGTAGTAACCCTTATGGACTTCACATTGAATTCTAGTGTAGTAACCCTTATGGACCTCACTATCTGTCACATTGAATTCTAGTGTAGTAACCCTTATGGACCTCACTATCTGTCACATTGAATTCTAGTGTAGTAACCCTTATGGACCTCACTATCTGTCACATTGAATTCTAGTGTAGTAACCCTTATGGACCTCACTATCTGTCACATTGAATTCTAGTGTAGTAACCCTTATGGACTTCACTATCTGTCACATTGAATTCTAGCGTAGTAACCCTTATGGACTTCACATTGAATTCTAGTGTAGTAACCCTTATGGACCCCACTATCTGTCACATTGAATTCTAGTGTAGTAACCCTTATGGACCTCACTATCTGTCACATTGAATTCTAGTGTAGTAACCCTTATGGACTTCACATTTAATTCTAGTGTAGTAACCCTTATGGACCTCACTATCTGTCACATTGAATTCTAGTGTAGTAACCCTTATGGAACTCACTATCTGTCACATTGAATTCTAGTGTAGTAACCCTTATGGACCTCACTATCTGTCACATTGAATTCTAGTGTAGTAACCCTTATGGACCTCACATTGAATTCTAGTGTAGTAACCCTTATGGACCTCACTATCTGTCACATTGAATTCTAGTGTAGTAACCCTTATGGACTTCACTTTGAATTCTAGTGTAGTAACCCTTATGGACCTCACTATCTGTCACATTGAATTCTAGTGTAGTAACCCTTATGGACCTCACTATCTGTCACATTGAATTCTAGTGTAGTAACCCTTATGGACCTCACATTGAATTCTAGTGTAGTAACCCTTATGGACCTCACTATCTGGCACATTGAATTCTAGTGTAGTAACCCTTATGAACCTCACTATCTGTCACATTGAATTCTAGTGTAGTAACCCTTATGGACCTCACTATCTGTCACATTGAATTCTAGTGTAGTAACCCTTATGGACCTCACTATCTGTCACATTGAATTCTAGTGTAGTAACCCTTATGGACCTCACTATCTGTCACATTGAATTCTAGTGTAGTAACCCTTATGGACCTCACTATCTGTCACATTGAATTCTAGTGTAGTAACCCTTATGGACCTCACTATCTGTCACATTGAATTCTAGTGTAGTAACCCTTATGGACCTCACTATCTGTCACTTTGAATTCTAGTGTGGTAACCCTTATGGACCTCACTATCTGTCACATTGAATTCTAGTGTAGTAACCCTTATGGACCTCACTATCTGTCACATTGAATTCTAGTGTAGTAACCCTTATGGACCTCACATTGAATTCTAGTGTAGTAACCCTTATGGACCTCACTATCTGGCACATTGAATTCTAGTGTAGTAACCCTTATGGACCTCACTATCTGTCACATTGAATTCTAGTGTAGTAACCCTTATGGACCTCACTATCTGTCACATTGAATTCTAGTGTAGTAACCCTTATGGACTTCACATTGAATTCTATGTAGTAACCCTTATGGACCTCACTATCTGTCACATTGAATTCTAGTGTAGTAACCCTTATGGACCTCACTATCTGTCACATTGAATTCTAGTGTAGTAACCCTTATGGACCTCACTATCTGTCACATTGAATTCTAGTGTAGTAACCCTTATGGACTTCACTATCTGTCACATTGAATTCTAGTGTAGTAACCCTTATGGACTTCACATTGAATTCTAGTGTAGTAACCCTTATGGACCTCACTATCTGTCACATTGAATTCTAGTGTAGTAACCCTTATGGACCTCACTATCTGTCACATTGAATTCTAGTGTAGTAACCCTTATGGACCTCACTATCTGTCACATTGAATTCTAGTGTAGTAACCCTTATGGACCTCACTATCTGTCACATTGAATTCTAGTGTAGTAACCCTTATGGACTTCACTATCTGTCACATTGAATTCTAGCGTAGTAACCCTTATGGACTTCACATTGAATTCTAGTGTAGTAACCCTTATGGACCCCACTATCTGTCACATTGAATTCTAGTGTAGTAACCCTTATGGACTTCACATTTAATTCTAGTGTAGGAACCCTTATGGACCTCACTATCTGTCACATTGAATTCTAGTGTAGTAACCCTTATGGAACTCACTATCTGTCACATTTAATTCTAGTGTAGTAACCCTTATGGACCTCACTATCTGTCACATTGAATTCTAGTGTAGTAACCCTTATGGACCTCACTATCTGTCACATTGAATTCTAGTGTAGTAACCCTTATGGACTTCACTATCTGTCACATTGAATTCTAGCGTAGTAACCCTTATGGACTTCACATTGAATTATAGTGTAGTAACCCTTATGGACCCCACTATCTGTCACTTTGAATTCTAGTGTAGTAACCCTTATGGACCTCACTATCTGTCACATTGAATTCTAGTGTAGTAACCCTTATGGACCTCACTATCTGTCACATTGAATTCTAGTGTAGTAACCCTTATGGACCTCACATTGAATTCTAGTGTAGTAACCCTTATGGACCTCACTATCTGGCACATTGAATTCTAGTGTAGTAACCCTTATGGATCTCACTATCTGTCACATTGAATTCTAGTGTAGTAACCCTTATGGACCTCACTATCTGTCACATTGAATTCTAGTGTAGTAACCCTTATGGACTTCACATTGAATTCTAGTGTAGTAACCCTTATGGACCTCACTATCTGTCACATTGAATTCTAGTGTAGTAACCCTTATGGACTTCACTATCTGTCACATTGAATTCTAGTGTAGTAACCCTTATGGACTTCACATTGAATTCTAGTGTAGTAACCCTTATCGACTTCACATTGAATTCTAGTGTAGTAACCCTTATGGACCTCACTATCTGTCACATTGAATTCTAGTGTAGTAACCCTTATGGACCTCACTATCTGTCACATTGAATTCTAGTGTAGTAACCCTTATGGACCTCACTATCTGTCACATTGAATTATAGTGTAGTAACCCTTATGGACCTCACTATCTGTCACATTGAATTCTAGTGTAGTAACCCTTATGGACTTCACATTGAATTCTAGTGTAGTAACCCTTATGGACCTCACTATCTGTCACATTGAATTCTAGTGTAGTAACCCTTATGGACCTCACTATCTGTCGCATTGAATTCTAGTGTAGTAACCCTTATGGACCTCACTATCTGTCACGTTGAATTCTGATGTAGTAACCCTTATGGACTTCACATTGAATTCTAGTGTAGTAACCCTTATGGACCTCACTATCTGTCACATTGAATTCTAGTGTAGTAACCCTTATGGACCTCACTATCTGTCACATTGAATTCTAGTGTAGTAACCCTTATGGACCTCACTATCTGTCACATTGAATTCTAGTGTAGTAACCCTTATGGACCTCACTATCTGTCACATTGAATTCTAGTGTAGCAACCCTTATGGACCTCACTATCTGTCACTTTGAATTCTAGTGTGGTAACCCTTATGGACCTCACTATCTGTCACATTGAATTCTAGTGTAGTAACCCTTATGGACCTCACTATCTGTCACATTGAATTCTAGTGTAGTAACCCTTATGGACCTCACTATCTGTCACATTGAATTCTAGTGTAGTAACCCTTATGGACTTCACTATCTGTCACATTGAATTCTAGCGTAGTAACCCTTATGGACTTCACATTGAATTCTAGTGTAGTAACCCTTATGGACCCCACTATCTGTCACATTGAATTCTAGTGTAGTAACCCTTATGGACTTCACATTTAATTCTAGTGTAGTAACCCTTATGGACCTCACTATCTGTCACATTGAATTCTAGTGTAGTAACCCTTATGGAACTCACTATCTGTCACATTTAATTCTAGTGTAGTAACCCTTATGGACTTCACTTTGAATTCTAGTGTAGTAACCCTTATGGACCTCACTATCTGTCACATTGAATTCTAGTGTAGTAACCCTTATGGACCTCACTATCTGTCACATTGAATTCTAGTGTACTAACCCTTATGGACCTCACATTGAATTCTAGTGTAGTAACCCTTATGGACCTCACTATCTGTCACATTGAATTCTAGTGTAGTAACCCTTATGGACCTCACTATCTGGCACATTGAATTCTAGTGTAGTAACCCTTATGGACCTCACTATCTGGCACATTGAATTCTAGTGTAGTAACCCTTATGGACCTCACATTGAATTCTAGTGTAGTAACCCTTATGGACCTCACTATCTGTCACATTGAAGAACTCCGTGTGAATTATCACTTCTACCTCTAAAATCAGCAATCGTAGGATTCATGCATGCTGCTTAGATGCCAGGTCAGAGTTACACACTCCTTTATCTGTCATGGACCCCCTGAAGTAGCCTGGGCCACCCCCTGGTAACCCCATGTAGAAAACTCTAGTTGCACCACTGTCCCCACCTGTCAAAGCGCAGAGATGATCGTACCTTATATTCAAAATATTGGTTAGAAAAATGTCCCATTATACCTACAAGGTACCTAACTGTACCATGTGAGTTCGTATGTGTACCTTTGCCCTTTGTGTACCCCAGGGAACAACACTGTACCCTTAACCATAATGTACATGTTCCAAACACTAAGTATAAACCCGCTTTTCACCGCAGAAAGATCGATACACTCAACCAAAAGGTTGCATGTTCAAATCCCCAAAGCATTAATCGTTATCAAGTGTCTGCACTGCTAGATTTACATTGATGTTACATGGGAGGTGATAATTTTAGTGTTATTTACTGTCCCTCCCTCCCTCCCTCCCTCCCTCCCTCCCTCCCTCCCTCCCTCCCTCCCTCCCTCCCTCCCTCCCTCCCTCTGCCTCCCTCAGGCTACAATGATCTGTGTCTCTCTCTCTCTCTCTCTCTCTCTCTCTCTCTCTCTCTCTCTCTCTCTCTCTCTCTCTCTCTCTCTCTCTCTCTCTCTCTCTCTCTCCCTGCCTCCCTCCCTCCCTCCCACTCCCTCTCTCTCCCTCTCTCCCTCTCTCCCTCTCTCCCTCTCTCCCACTCTCAGGCTCCAATGATCTGTGGATCTCATCTCTCTCCTCTTCCAGGCCCATTCAGAAGCTGTCTCATGTTTGTGTCTGAGTTTCATAAGCGTTCTCATGTCAGAGCTCATGAGAGTCTGAAGTGATGCTAATCTAGCCCAGCAGCACCCGACCAGGGGAAACAGCTCCTTTATCCTGCCTGCTGGCGAGCAACCACATGCATCGGACCACTTGGCTAACTCTCCATGTTTCCATCTCACCCCTTCTTCTGTTGCCTTTCACAGCGCGTTCCTGCTGTCTTCTCTCTGTCTGTCTCTTTGTCTCTTTCTGTCTTCTCTCTGTCTGTCTTCTCTCTGTCTGTCTTCTCTCTGTCTGTCTCTTTGTCTCTGTCTGTCTTTTTGTCTCTTTGTCTCTGTCTCTTTGTGTCTGTCTCTGTCTCTTTGTGTCTGTCTCTTTGTCTCTTTGTGTCTGTCTCTTTGTCTCTTTGTGTCTGTCTCTTTGTCTCTTTGTGTCTGTCTCTGTGCCTTTGTGTCTGTCTCTTTGTATCTGTCTCTTTGTGTCTTTGTATCTGTCTCTTTGTGTCTTTGTGTCTGTCTCTTTGTGTCTGTCTCTTTGTGTCTGTCTCTTTGTGTCTTTGTGTCTGTCTCTTTGTGTCTGTCTCTTTGTGTCTGTGTCTGTCTCTTTGTGTCTGTCTCTTTGTGTCTTTGTATCTGTCTCTTTGTGTCTTTGTGTCTGTCTCTTTGTGTCTGTCTCTTTGTGTCTGTGTCTGTCTCTTTGTGTCTGTCTCTTTGTGTCTTTGTATCTGTCTCTTTGTGTCTGTGTCTGTCTCTTTGTGTCTGTCTCTTTGTGTCTGTCTCTTTGTGTCTTTGTATCTGTCTCTTTGTATCTGTCTCTTTGTGTCTTTGTCTCTGTCTCTTTGTGTCTGTCTCTTTGTCTCTTTGTGTCTGTCTCTTTGTCTCTTTGTGTCTGTCTCTTTGTGTCTTTGTGTCTGTCTCTTTGTCTCTTTGTGTCTGTCTCTGTCTCTTTGTGTCTGTCTCTTTGTCTCTTTGTGTCTGTCTCTTTGTCTCTTTGTGTCTGTCTCTTTGTCTCTTTGTGTCTGTCTCTTTGTGTCTTTGTGTCTGTCTCTTTGTGTCTGTCTCTTTGTCTCTTTGTGTCTGTCTCTTTGTCTCTTTGTGTCTGTCTCTTTGTCTCTTTGTGTCTGTCTCTTTGTGTCTGTCTCTTTGTCTCTTTGTGTCTGTCTCTTTGTCTCTTTGTATCTGTCTCTTTGTGTCTTTGTGTCTGTCTCTTTGTCTCTTTGTATCTGTCTCTTTGTGTCTTTGTGTCTGTCTCTTTGTGTCCGTCTCTGTCTCTTTGTGTCTGTCTCTGTCTCTTTGTGTCTGTCTCTTTGTTTATGTCTCTGTCTCTTTGTGTCTGTCTCTGTCTCTTTGTGTCTGTCTCTTTGTGTCTGTCTCTTTGTGTCTGTCTCTGTCTCTTTGTGTCTGTCTCTTTGTGTCTGTCTCTGTCTCTTTGTGTCTGTCTCTTTGTGTCTGTCTCTTTGTGTCTTTGTGTCTGTCTCTTTGTGTCTGTCTCTGTCTCTTTGTGTCTTTGTGTCTGTCTCTTTGTGTCTGTCTCTGTCTCTTTGTGTCTTTGTGTCTGTCTCTGTCTCTTTGTATCTGTCTCTTTGTGTCTTTGTGTCTGTCTCTTTGTCTCTTTGTGTCAGTCTCTTTGTGTCTGTCTCTTTGTCTCTTTGTGTCTTTGTGTCTGTCTCTTTGTGTCTGTCTCTTTGTCTCTTTGTGTCTGTCTCTTTGTCTCTTTGTGTCTGTCTCTTTGTGTCTGTCTCTTTGTCTCTTTGTGTCTGTCTCTTTGTCTCTTTGTATCTGTTTCTTTGTGTCTTTGTATCTGTCTCTTTGTGTCTTTGTGTCTGTCTCTTTGTGTCTGTCTCTTTGTCTCTTTGTGTCTGTCTCTTTGTGTCTTTGTGTCTGTCTCTTTGTATCTGTTTCTTTGTGTCTTTGTATCTGTCTCTTTGTGTCTTTGTGTCTGTGTCTTTGTGTCTGTCTCTGTGTCTTTGTCTGTCTCTTTGTGTCTTTGTGTCTTTGTGTCTTTGTGTCTGTCTCTTTGTGTCTTTGTGTCTTTGTGTCTGTGTCTTTGTGTCTTTGTGTCTGTGTCTTTGTGTCTGTCTCTTTGTGTGTCTTTGTGTCTTTGTGTCTGTCTCTTTGTGTCTGTGTCTGTCTCTTTGTGTCTGTCTCTTTGTGTCTTTGTGTCTCCTCTCTGTCTGTCTGTCTGTCTGTCTGTCTGTCTGTCTGTCTGTCTGTCTGTCTGTCTGTCTGTCTGTCTGTCTGTCTGTCTGTCTGTCTGTCTGTCTGTCTGTCTGTCTGTCTGTCTGTCTGTCTGTCTGTCCGTCCGTGTCTAACAACAATGATTATGATATCAATCATTATCTAATAGTATTGAATGTTAATAATAGTGTACATCGCCAGTTTAATGAAGTACTGTACGTGACCTTCACACTCATTTCAAAAGACTGAAGTTAATGGTTTCCTTTAACAAACAACCATTAAACAAACAACTTACCCACATCAAAACATACTATAGTATACTATAAATACTATAGTATACTATAAATACTATAGTATACTATAAATACTACAGTATACTATAAATACTATAGTATACTATAAATACTACAGTATAATATAAATACTACAGTATACTATAAATACTACAGTATACTATAAATACTACAGTATACTATAAATACTATAGTATACTATAAATACTACAGTATACTATAAATACTACAGTATACTATAAATACTATAGTATAGTATAAATACTATAGTATACTCTAAATTCTACAGTATACTATAAATACTATAGTATACTATAAATACTACAGTATACTATAAATACTATAGTATACTATATATACTATAGTATACTATAAATACTACAGTATACTATAAATACTACAGTATACTATAAATACTACAGTATACAATAAATACTACAGTATACTATAAATACTACAGTATTCAGATAGTTCAGTGCTTCTGCTCTTTTCTATAATTTGTACAAAACACATGCAGTATATCTTTTATACTTGTAATGTAGGTTTCGCAGTTACGGGTGGCACAAATTTGAATATGGCGGATGGGAATGGGCAGGGTATATGCCAATGAAATACTCTACTATATATTATAAGAATTACTGGAGTGTTTCTTTGCGAACTGTGTTGTTTTTTGTAGTCTGTAGTATACTGTAGTATTTACTATAGTATTCGACGTTATACTCCACAATTCTATAGTAAGTAATACACATGGTTGAGGGATACTACAGTGTGTAGTAGAGTATTCTACGGTGTACTACAGTTTACTACATAATTCTATATTAAGTGCTATAGTATTCTATAGTAAACTGTAATATTTTTGCATGTGGCTATTTGCCTCTAATCACAAATTAGGTGTTTTAAAAGGTTTGTAAACACTTACATTTATGGGTGCCACCCTTAGAGTTTTAATCTATAAAATCTAAGTGCCTGCAATTGAGCAACAAAACACTATTTCCTAGATCCATCTGCGCTGCTGTTCACTGGCCGTTGGGATAGCCGAGGTTTCAGCAGTTTCTCATGTATCTCAATAACATACTGTGGACTGTGTTGTCTCATCTAGTGTTAAGAAGACCATTCTGGAGTCGTGATATTTTTAAAGTCCTTCCCACTCTTGGGTTTTGGTTTTACAGCTTCTTTCCATCTTATTGTTTTTTGTTGATTTATTTATTTTTTACACATTTTACGTTTTTTTCGAGTAGTTATTGTTTTTATAATGTCGTGTGAAGAAATGTGATCAACATTTTCATTTCCCAGTCCATCTGAGCATAATGTTCGTGTAAACGGTTTGGTGGTAGCGGTTCTCTCTCTCTTTTTGAAAGACTTTGATTGAACTGATCTGATTCCAGATTTACAAAAAAAAAAAAAAATACCATTCACTCTAAGTGTCTCTGTGGCTTTGGAGTGTACCAGCTTGGTTTGGACATATTGGAATGAACACTAAATATGCATTCCAAATGGCACCCCTAGTATCTATATAGTGCACTACTTTTGACTGGGGCCCCATAGGAAATATATCAGAGAATAGAGTGTCATTTGGGACGTAGACCCTAACCAGTAGATTGACAGAACACTTTGGGAAAGCATGCTACAGACCTTACCATGAATTAGACATTCTTCACGAGATTGTTATGACGATTTAGTTGGAGTTTTTTTTCTCACAGCCGCTGCTTCTGGTTGGAAAGTGCTTTCTGTCCCCGCAGTGAAGTCAGAACAGAGGTCATTGTATTGCTCATTAACAACATACAAGACCTGGGCTTTTACTATTTTCTACATTGTGGAATAATAATGAAGACATCAAAACTATGAAATAACTCATATGGAATCATGTAGTAACCACAAAAAGTGATAAAGAAATCAAAATATATTTTATATTTAAGATTGTTCAAAGTAGCCACCCTTTGACTTGATGACAGCTTTGCAAAATCAAGGCATTCTCTCAACCAGCTTCACCTGGAATGCTGTTCCAACATTCTTGAAGGAGTTCCCACATATGCTGAGCACTTTTCCAAAGCTATGTAGAAGAAGAAAAAATGAGAAAAGGAGAGGGGGAATCAAGAAAGATTTTTTGCGTGTCAATTTTCTTTAAATTCAGGCGACATACTGTATTGTATGATGTTATGCGAATTTGGCCTTTAATGCTACTGAGTAAGTGAGGAATGGACAGTAAAGATCCACTGTTAAAACTGTCTATGACTTCACTACATTGTATTTGTAATGGCTGTTGTTGGTGGAAGGAGAACAGGACCAAAGCGCAGAGTGGTAACTGTTCCTATTTTTAATAAAACTGTCACGCCTTGGTTTTAGTGTTTTGTGTTTTCGTTATATATTTGGTCAGGCCAGAGTGTGACATGGGTATAATGTTGTGTTTCGTATTGGGGGTTTGTAGTATTTGGGATTGCGGCTGAGTAGGGGTGTTGTATAGGCTTGGCTGCCTGAGGCGGTTCTCAATGATAGTCAGGTGATTCTCGTTGTCTCTGATTGGGAACCGTATTTAGGTAGCCGGGGTTTCTCTGTGTATTTCGTGGGTGATTGTTCCTGTCTCTGTGTAGTTTCACCAGATAGGCTGTAATTAGGTTTCACGTTCCGTTTGTTGTTTTGTATTTGTATAGTTATTTCATGTGTCACTTTTTTCATTAAAGTAATGAGTAACCACCACGCTGCATTTCGGTCCGACTCTCTTTTGACAAACGAAGAACGCCGTTACAGAATCACCCACCACACTCGGACCGAGCAGCGTGTTAACAGGCAGCAGCGAAGGGAGGACGTTATGGACAGCAGAGGCTTGGAGTATACGACGTGGGAAGAAATAGACAGGTGGGTGGCCGACCCAGAGAGAATGCCGGAGCCCGCATGGGATTCGCTGGAGCAGTGCGAAGAGGGCTATAGGCGAATGGAGTCGAAAAGACATACCACGCTGTGCATTGGCTCATCAGAGGAGGACGAAGAATATCGTTACAGAATCACCCACCAACCAAGGACCAAGCAGCGTAGTATCGGGCAGCAGTTATCTCCGGACTCATGGACATGGGAGGAGATTTTGGACGGAAAATGACCCTAGGCACAGGCTGGAGAACACGGGGAGTGGAGCAGAGTCAGGTTGGAGACGTCTCGTGCTTACCGAAAGAAGTGCAGTACTGGTCAGGCACAGTGTTATGCGGTCAAGCGCACAGTGTCGCCAGTACGCGCTCACAGCCCGGTGGGCTATTGGCCAGCCACCCGCATGTGCCAAGCGAGAGTGAGCATCCAGCCAGGGCGTGTTGTGCCGGTCCAGCGTGTGTGGTCTCCAGTACGTCGTTTCGGCCCAGGGTATCCTGCGCCGGCACTGCATACTGTTTTCTCCAGGGCGCTGGGAGGGTGCAGTGCGTCCTATGCATGCTCCGCACGTGCCTGGCGAATGTGCGCATTGAGCCTAAGGGAGAGGTGCGAGTGGTATGCACCAGATCTCCAGTGCTCACCTACAGCCCGGTTCAACCTGTGCCTCTGGAGGGTCCTGGCTAAAGGGGTCATCCAGCCGGAATCGCCCTTCCCTGCGGTGCTGCCGGAATCGTCCTTCCCTGCGGTGCTGCCAGAATCGCCCTTCCCTGCGGTGCTGCCGGAATCGTTGCTGCCGGAATCGTTACAGTATCAGTGTTTTAGTAGTTATTCGGGATCATTTATTCCTGTGGTACAGGAATTATATCACAGTAGTTAATACAACTATCCTCTAAGCAACTCTGTTAGACTAGGTTACTCAGTACAGGGATGGATTGGGATGAGATCCTCTGAGCGCTCATCTCAAGACAAAACCTCTGAATTTTAATAAGACCCATACCAGGGACAGAGGTCACCAGAGGCAGGATACAAATGGTGTAGGCCAGAAAACTTAGAGAACAGACAGGTAGGCTACAAACCAGACTAGTAGGAGCTGATCGCAGACAGCTAGCTGGTGGACAGGTCAGAAACACAGTAGTGAAAAAGTTAAAGGAGAATAAAATATATCCTGCTTCCATCAACTAAAAGGAGGATCAAATATATCCTGCCATGTTTAAATCAGTCAACTCACCTAAAAGGAGAACAAAGCATATCCTGCCGTCTTGAACTGAAAGAAGAATAAAATATATCCTGCCGGCGTGAACTAAAAGGAGGATAAAATATATCCTGCCTGCTTGAACTAAAAAAGAAGAATAAAACATATATCTTGTGTCTTGAACCAAAAGGAGGATAAAATATATACTGTAGTCTTCAACTAAAAGGAGATACAAATATATCCTGCCGTTTTCAACTGAAAGGAGAATGAAATATATCCTGCAGTCTTCAACTAAAGGGAGAATAAAATATATTCTGTATTCTTCAACTAAAAGGAGAATAAAATATATCCTGTTGTCTTCAACTAAAAGGAGAATAAAATATATCCTGTTGTCTTCAACTAAAAGGAGAATAAAATATGTCCTGTTGTCTTCAACTAAAAGGAGAATAAAATATGTCCTGTACTCTTCAACTAAAGGGAGAATAAAATATGTCCTGTTGTCTTCAACTAAAAGGAAAATAAAATATATCCTGTATTCTTTAACTAAAAGGAGAATAAAATATATACTGTATTCTTCAACTAAAAGGAAAATAAAATATATCCTGTATTCTTCAACTAAAAGGAGAATAAAATATGTCCTGTACTCTTCAACTAAAGGGAGAATAAAATATGTCCTGTTGTCTTCAACTAAAAGGAGAATAAAATATGTCCTGTTGTCTTCAACTAAAAGGAGAATAAAATATGTCCTGTTGTCTTCAACTAAAAGGAGAATAAAATATGTCCTGTACTCTTCAACTAAAGGGAGAATAAAATATATACTTTAGTCTTCAACTAAAAGGAGAATAAAATATGTCCTGTACTCTTCAACTAAAAGGAGAATAAAATATGTCCTGTACTCTTCAACTAAAGGGAGAATAAAATATGTCCTGTTGTCTTCAACTAAAAGGAGAATAAAATATGTCCTGTTGTCTTCAACTAAAAGGAGAATAAAATATGTCCTGTTGTCTTCAACTAAAAGGAGAATAAAATATGTCCTGTACTCTTCAACTAAAGGGAGAATAAAATATATACTTTAGTCTTCAACTAAAAGGAGAATAAAATATGTCCTGTACTCTTCAACTAAAGGGAGAATAAAATATATACTTTAGTCTTCAACTAAAAGGAGAATAAAATATGTCCTGTTGTCTTCAACTAAAAGGAGAATAAAATATGTCCTGTTGTCTTCAACTAAAAGGAGAATAAAATATGTCCTGTACTCTTCAACTAAAAGGAGAATAAAATATGTCCTGTTGTCTTCAACTAAAATTAGAATTTAATATGTCCTGCCATCTTGAACTAAAAGGTGAATGAAACATATCCTGCCGTCTTGAATTTAAAGGAGAATAAAATATATCCTGCCATCTTCAACTAATTTGACAATAAAATATAACCTGCCAGTCAACTCAACAAAAAGGAGAATAAAATATGTCCTGTCGTCTTGATCTGAATGGAGAATAAATTATATCCTGCCTTTTTTAACTAAAAGGAGGATAAATTATATCCTGCGTCTTCGACTAAAAGCAGGATAAAATATATCCTGCTATGTTCAAGTTAGTCTTGGAAGCCCTGATCTGCTGTGTTGAGTCAATGACTGTGAAGAGGATGAGGACATGTGGCAAAGCCATAGGTGTGAGATGTGTGTCGGGGGAAAACAAATAAATAGACTGTGCTGAAAGGCTATAAGATTTATGGGCCTTGGACCACTGTGTTCTGCACATGGATGTTCCGCTGGAAGGAGAGAGCGGGGGTAGAGAGGGAGAGAAGGAGAGAGAAAGACCTGGGCCCTGAAAGTAAATCTCAGTAAGACAAAATAATGGTGTTCCAAGTAAGGTCCAGTTGCCAGGAACATGAATAGAAATTCCATCTAGATACCGTTGCCCAAGAGCACACAATAAACATCAGCACCACAGGTAACTTCCACAATGCTGTGAACAACCTGAGAGACAAGGCAAGAAGGTCCTTCTATGCCATCAAAAGGAACATAAAATTCAACATGACAATTAGGATCTGGCTAAAAATACTTGAATCAGTTATAGAACCCATTGCCCATAACTTCTTATGGCTGGGGGCAGTATTGAGTAGCTTGGATGACTAAGGTGCCCAGAGTAAACTGCCTGCTACTCAGGCCCAGTTGTTAATATATGCATATTATTAGTAGATTTGGATGGAAAACACTCAGAACTTTCTAAAACTGTTTGAATGATGTCTGTGAGTATAACAGGACTCATATGGCAGGCACAAACCGGAAAAAAAAATCCAACCAGGAAGTGGGAAATCTGAGGTTTGTAGTTTTTCAAGTCATTGCCTATCGAATATACAGTGTCTGTGGGGTCATATTACACGTCCTAAGGTTTCCACTAGATGTCAACAGTCTTTAGAATCTTGTTTGAGGCTTCTACTGTGAAGGAGGGAGGAATGAGAGCTGATTGAATAAGGGGTCTGGCAGAGTTCCATGAGCTGATCACGCGCGCTCACATGAGAGTTAGCTGCGTTCCATTGCATTTCTACAGACAAAGGAATTCTCCGGTTGAAACATTATTGAAGATTTATGTTAAAAACTTCTTAAAGATTGATTCTATACATCGTTTAGAATTTCTTTAAATTGATGTGGCTCTCTGCAAAATCACCGGATATTTTGGAACTACTGAACATAACACGCCAATGTCAACTGATATAAATATTAACTTTATCGAACAAAACATGTACATGTATTGTGTAACATGAAGTCCAATGAGTGTCATCTGAGGAAGATCATCAAAGGTTAGTGATTCATTTTATCTCTATTTCTGCTTTTTGTGACACCTCTCTTTGGCTGTAAAAATGGCTGTGTGTTTCTGTGACTAGGCGGTGACCAAACATAGTCGTTTGCTGTGCTTTCTCTGTAAACGCCGTTTTGAAATCGGATTAACAACAACTTTATCTTTAAAATGGTGTAAAATACTTTTATGTTTGAGGAATTTTAATTATAAGATTTCTGTTGTTTTGAATTTGGCGCCCTGGATCTCAGCTGTAAGAAGTTTTAATGGTTGTGAGGTCTGGGGTCAAACACCAAATTGAGACTGCATGCAGAACTCTGCAAAAAATATCCTCTATGTACAACGTAGAACACCAAATAATGCATGTAGAGCAGAATTTGGCAGATACCCACTAATTATCAAAATCCAGAAAAGAGCCGTTAAATTCAACAACCACCTAAAAGGAAGCGATTCCCAAACCTTCCATAACAAAGCCTACAAAAAGATGAGCCTGGAGACGAGTCCCCTAAGCAAGCTGGTCCTGGGGCTCTGTTCACAAACACAAACAGACACCCAGGACAGCAGCACAATTAGACTCAACCAAATCATGAGAAAACAAAAGATAATTACTTGACACATTGGAAAGAATTAACAAAAAACAGAGTGAACTAGAATGCTATTTGGCCCTCAACAGAGAGTACACAGTGGCAGAACACCTGACCATGGTGACTGACCCAAACTTAAGGAAAGCTTTGACTATGTACAGACTCAGTGAGCATAGCCTTGCAATTGAGAATGGCCGATGTAGGCAGACCTGGCTCTCAAGAGAAGACTGCCTACAAAATGAGTTGGAAACTGAGCTATACTTCCTAACCTCCTGCCAAATGTATGACCATATTAGAGACACATATATCCCTCGGATTACACAGATACACAAATTCAAAAACAAACCCAATTTTGATAAACTCCCATATTTTCTGGGTGAAATTCCACAGTGTGCCATCACAGCAGCAAGATGTGTGACCTGTTGTCACAAGAAAAGGTCAACCAGTGAAGAACAAACACCATTGTAAATACAACCTATATTTACGGATATTAATATTCCCTTTGTGTTTTTTTCCCACACTTTTTTAAATTATCTAGTTCACTTGCTTTGGTACAGAAAAACAGACAGACAGACAGACAGACAGACAGACAGACAGACAGACAGACAGACAGACAGACAGACAGACAGACAGACAGACAGACAGACAGACAGACAGACAGACAGACAGACAGACAGACAGACAGACAGACAGACAGACAGACAGACAGACAGACAGACAGACAGACAGACAGACAGACAGACAGACTGTAATTAACTAGAAGTCGGGGCACCAAGGAAAAATATTCAGATTACAAAGTTATCATTTCCTAAAATAACTTTTCAGATATTTAATCTAATCAATTAGTCTTTGAATTGATTAATTATTTACTTTACCTCACGTTAGTCTCATTCCAAACTACGTAAATTGTTGGTTATCTGCACAAACCCAGTCTTCACTATGAGTCATCCATACATCAATTGTCTTAAATAGTTTATTTATTACTAACTAAGTAATTCACAGAAATGCATTAAAAAAAAAACAAGGTAAATGTGGTTACCAGAAATGATAGGAGAATGTGCCCTAGTGGGCTAAACCAGCAAGGCAGCTTGTTAGAGAAAAGGGGAAGTGGGGGTCGACTAAGAAGTCACTACAGAGTGATAATTATAACAATTGAAATGCTAATCCTTTACACATGAACGCTCACTCATTCGGGAACAATTGCAATCAATATATATATTTACGCTCAGTGTGTCGTCTTGATCGCTGGTGAAAAGTTTGTTTCTGTTGGAGAGTTTCATCTCTCTCTCTCTCTCTCTCTCTCTCTCTCTCTCTCTCTCTCTCTCTCTCTCTTTGTCTTGGTTAGAGAGGAGAGTTCAGAGTGACATTCATTCATTTGTTATAGAATGGATGTTTCGGCGGTTGTCGTTCTTCACGTTCAATGATACCGAATTCTTAGCTGCAGACTAGTAATTAATATCAAAGACTTGTTCTTATTCTGTCGGTATCGATAGTCTAAGAACTTAACCACGTGGTATAGTTAAAAGATTCAGCAATGGTCTGCAACCTTTGTCCCCTCCTAATGGAGAAAAACATGGCCTCCTGATCATTTCTCAAAGTTCATTCATTAATCCTGAGTGAATAAATACCTTAAATTATTGTATAATCTAGTTCCTTTGTAGACCAGAGTTACAGTATAGACTACCCATTATTATACCATAGTAAGTAACCATAGTAGATCATTATTACACTGTAGTAAGTACATATATACTGCGTGATAATAATAGTCATTTATAATCTAGTATATTTGACCATAATGTTACAATGCACACTGTTAAAATAAAGGTGCAGTTTGAACCCATCTATGGATTTCACATGACTGGGAATACAGATCTACATCTGTTGGTCTGAGAACCGCCTCAGGCAGCCAAGCCTATACTAGACACACCCCTAATCAACCACAATCCCAATGCCTACAAAAACCCCAATACGACAATAATTAAAACACAAAATACTAAGACCAAGGCGTGACAACAGCAGCCTAGTTGAAGGAGGCAAGGGGGAGGCAGGGAGAGGGGGATGGGGCTTGCTATACCCAAAGAGGCCAACGTCATGACAACTGTAACACTCTAATAATGTTTAGTCGCAGCCTGCCAGAGTGTGGTGGTCTGGCCAGAGTCAGAGGCAGAAGGACATGGGACCAACCATGAAGAAGAGCCAGTAGACAGGGTAGAGGGAACGAAGATCTAATGTAGTTGGCCAGGCCAACACACACCACACATTCTGGCTGCCCATTTTTCAGTTGCTTTTTCACCTTCACCTCCTCTGAGTGACACCTTCTTCAAGCACAAATAAATATCTGCATTCTGTAAGCTGCACTTCCAGTGTATATTAATTAATGTCATCCTGTTGATGACAGGGATATTCAGTTTGGCTACTGGTTACAGAGAGACCCGTTGGTTTCAGAGCTACTGGTTGGTTAGAGAGAGACCCGTTGGTTTCAGAGCTACTGGTTGGTTAGAGAGAGACCCGTTGGTTTCAGAGCTACTGGTTGGTTAGAGAGAGACCCGTTGGTTTCAGAGCTACTGGTTGGTTAGAGAGAGACCCGTTGGTTTCAGAGCTACTGGTTGGTTAGAGAGAGACCCGTTGGTTCCAGAGCTACTGGTTGGTTACAGAGAGACCCGTTGGTTTCAGAGCTACTGGTTGGTTAGAGAGAGACCCATTGGTTTCAGAGCTACTGGTTGGTTACAGAGAGACCCATTGGTTTCAGAGCTACTGGTTGGTTAGAGAGAGACCCATTGGTTCCAGAGCTACTGGTTGGTTAGAGAGAGACCCATTGGTTTCAGAGCTACTGGTTGGTTACAGAGAGACCCATTGGTTCCAGAGCAACTTTTTTAGTTACAGAGCTACTTAAGGGTTGCAGAGTTGTATTTATTTATTTTATTTAACCAGGCAAGTCAATTAAGAACAAATTCTTACTTACAATGACGGCCTACCAAGAGGCAAAAAACCTCCCTCATGAATCTCCCTTCGACTCAGAAACAGCGCTGCCTGGTCCACAATAAACGGCCTTATTACCTCCTCCTGTCCATTTAATGCTTTCACTTGGATGCTCCTGAGGACAGATCGGATCGGCCAGGTGACAAAAATCCCCCCAGACGTCTTCATACTGGATGTGTTCCAAATGGCACCCTCTTCCATTATGGGCCCTGGTCAAAAGTAGGGCACTATAAAGGGGCTAGGGGGCCCTGGTCAAAAGTAGGGCACTATATAGGTGCCCATTTGGGACTTAGAGACGGACTCTGAGGCCACAGAGCCCTTCCATGTTGGATGTGTCTGTCAAGGCACAATGCCACAGTCTGCCAGGGAAATCCCCCAGTAAAGTCGTGACTAAGACATAGTAACATTTGAATTATACTTTGTCTTCCCCTTCATTTACATTCATTAGACTCGAGATGACTCTAGAAGAGACTCTAGACTATAGATGACTCTAGAAGAGACTAGACTCTAGATGACTCTAGAAGAGACTCTAGACTCTAGATGACTCTAGAAGAGACTAGACTCTAGATGACTCTAGAAGAGACTAGACTCTAGATGACTCTAGAAGAGACTCTAGATGACTCTAGAAGAGACTAGACTCTAGATGACTCTAGAAGAGACTAGACTCTGGATGACTCTAGAAGAGACTCTAGACTCTAGATGACTCTAGAAGAGACTCTAGACTCTAGATGACTCTAGAAGAGACTCTAGACTCTAGAAGATCATAAATATGCTGTCTAGATAGTTTTTTCTTTCTTTCATTGATCCAGGCACTGCTCCATATTTTCATTTCACTTCAATGTCAAGTTCAATATTTGAAAAGCTGTCGAGGTGAGCGCCCCTTTGGTTTTAAACTCAATGACCTACCGTACTGCCTCTGACTCTCAGACCCTTAGCACAATTCTCCAGCCTCCACCACTGCCCTTGAACCAAATCCTTCAAAAGTTTAACCAAATGGATAAATGACTGGTCCTAATGGTCTGGTCTCAGGCCTGCATTATCAAGACCAGAGCTTCATTAACACACAGTGCACCAGGGCTCAGTCATGATCTCAGTCCACACACACACACACACACACACACACACACACACACACACACACACACACACACACACACACACACACACACACACACACACACACACACACACACACACACACACACACACACACACACACACACACACACACACACACACACACACACACACAGCCTACCTGTCATCCTTGGCATTCTGTGTACAGTAGCACGGAACCACATGTCTGTGTAAGTCCACAGACAGGTAAACGGACGGACAGACATATTTATTGATCTCAGATGTGTGAATGGTTCCAGTCCTTAAACGGCCTCTAGCCCGACTTTTCTAGCAAATAGAGAATATTGTGAGACCGACTGCCCGTTTTCTGCCCAGTAACCCATAACTCTGTCCTGAAGCCAGACTGCCTCATTATATTGATTGATAGGCTGCTCTAATAGACTGAGGTTAGATGTTTTACAATAGGGAGTATAGGGGGTGAAAATAACACAGTCATTTGTCTGATTCAGTTTTTCTTCTTTTTCTTCTTCATAATTAAGATGAATTTGTCTTTGAGTCAGAGTGCCACAGTAAGTGCCAGCCATCCGCCCTGTAAGTAGCCTACGTATAAGAGCTATTGGTTTACAACCACCCCACAGTGTTCTTCCGGGACAGTGTAGTCTAACCCAGACCTCTGTAGGTTGGGGAGTGTTAAGGAGCCACACACATGGTTTTCCTAAACTGTCAATTTTATGGATAATTTCTGATGTGGTTACAGATTTATACAGTACCACCACCACCACCACCATCACATCCCCCCCCAACTAAGCACCGCAGCTGCAGGTAATTACGAGCTCACTCACCCTAGTTCCTAGCTCACTCACCCTAGTTCCTAGCTCACTCACCCTAGCTCATTCCTTTTATTTTCTATCTTTCTTTCTCTCTCACTTTTTCTCTTTCGCTCTCCCCCCATCTCTCTCTCTCTCCCTTCCTGTCTCTCTCTCTCTCACGCTCTCCTCCTTGGCAACCAGATTATATGACAGAGTTGCAGAGGGAGCGAGAGAGAGAGGGGGAAATATAGAGTGAAAGACAGAGAGAAAGAGAGAGACAGAGGAGAGAGAGTGAGCAAGAGAGAGTGAGTGAGTGAGTGAGTGAGTGAGTGAGTGGTGAGTGAGTGAGTGAGTGAGTGAGTGAGTGAGTGAGTGAGTGAGTGAGTGAGTGAGTGAGTGAGTGAGTGGGTGAGTGAGTGAGTGAGTGAGAGTGAGAGGGGGAGGGAGAGGGGGAGAGAGAGAGGGAGAGAGTGAGTGAGTGAGTGAGTGAGTGAGTGAGTGAGTGAGTGAGTGAGTGATTGAGTGAGTGAGTGAGTGAGTGAGTGAGTGAGTGAGTGAGTGAGTGAGTGAGAGAGAGAGTGTGGGAGAGAGAGAGAGGGGGAGAGAGAGAGAAAGTGTGTGTGAGAAAGAGAGAGAGAGAGAGAAAGTGTGTGTGAGAGAGAGAGAGAGAGAGAGAGAGAGAGAGAGAGAGAGAGAGAGAGAGAGAGAGAGAGAGAGAGAGAGAGGCACACACAGGCACACACAGACACACAGACACACACAGGCACACACACAGGCACACACGCACACAGACAAGACAGACAGATACAGAGACATGCAGACACACACAGGCACACACACACACACACACGCAAGTGTATAGTTGGGGTTGGGCATGCTCTTTCCGGGGTTAAGTTCCAGTGTGTGCTCATGCCCAAAACTTAACTAAGGCCAAACCAACTCCTCCAGGTAAGTGTGTGTGTGTGTGTGTGTGTGTGTGTGTGTGTGTGTGTGTGTGTGTGTGTGTGTGTGTGTGTGTGTGTGTGTGTGTGTGTGTGTGTGTGTGTGTGTGTGTGTGTGTGTGTGTGTGTGTGTGTGTGTGTGTGTGTGTGTGTGTGTGTGTGTGTGTGTGTGTGTGTGTGTGTGTGTGTGTGTGTGTGTGTGTGTGTGTGTGTGTGTGTGTGTGTGTGTGTGTGTGTGTGTGTGTGTGTGTGTGTGTGTGTGTGTGTGTGTGTGTGTGTGTGTGTGTGTGTGTGTGTGTGTGTGTGTGTGTGTGTGTGTGTGTGTGTGTGTGTGTGTGTGTGTGTGTGTGGTTTACTCAATGAGATTTCATCTTGTTCTGGACATATTATCATCCAGACTCCAGAATTCATTATATTATTACAATATATATTGGTTTCCAACTACCTGTAAAATTTTCCATGATCATTTCCCACAATACGCCCCATTACGCCCCCCACACATTATATAATTTAATTGACCTGTCTTTGCTCGCACAATGTTTATTCATATCACACAATACTCTCCTAAATCAGTGGCTCTATTTAATGTGCTGCTGATTACACAGCCTGTAAACAAATGATACCATAGCACTTACACATCAGCAAACACCTTCAGACTTTGATAAGAAATGTTCTTTTGTAAAACCCATAGGCTGTCTAACAAATCTTTTTTTCTGTCTACAGCTTAATGCTTAAATCATAATAATTTGTTAACCATGTAAATATAACAGAGCGTTAATTATCCGTCCATGTGATTTCAGCAGTGCCGTTACAATCTTCCTCCTGGAAGTTTAAGTTACAGACTACTTAGCGAATCCTATTGTAGTCCACGATAAATGTCAGTTTAAATCACAGACTACTTAGCGAATCCTATTGTAGTCCACGATAAATGTCAGTTTAAATCACAGACTACTTAGCCTATCCTATTGTAGTCCATGATAAATGTCAGTTTAAGTTACAGACTACTTAGCGAATCCTATTGTAGTCCACGATAAATGTCAGTTTAAATCACAGACTACTTAGCCTATCCTATTGTAGTCCATGATAAATGTCAGTTTAAATCACAGACTACTTAGCCTATCCTATTGTAGTCCATGATAAATGTCAGTTTAAATCACAGACTACTTAGCCTATCCTATTGTAGTCCACGATAAATGTCAGTTTAAATCACAGACTACTTAGCCTATCCTATTGTAGTCCATGATAAATGTCAGTTTAAATCACAGACTACTTAGCGAATCCTATTGTAGTCCATGATAAATGTCAGTTTAAGTCACAGACTACTTAGCCTATCCTATTGTAGTCCATGATAAATGTCAGTTTAAATCACAGACTACTTAGCCTATCCTATTGTAGTCCATGATAAATGTCAGTTTAAGTCAGAGACTACTTAGCGAATCCAAGGCAAGCACTGTGTGATGACACACAGTACAATAACATGTAATTGACTCCATTATACTGTAAAAAAGTAAATGCTACTGTGATCTTAACAAATAAATATACATTTTACAGTAATGTACTGTTAAATCAAAGTTTATTTGGAATTTACAGTAACATACTGTACCTATTTTACAATAACGTAAAGGTCACCTAGTAAGTTACCATAAAAACAACCGTTTTTTTTTTTACAGTGTACCATTCGATAAACAGAAAATCTTTCCCCGCCCACAACATTTTCACACAATCATTAACAGTATCCTGCAGTATAATGCTTTCACAGTATTTTGCTGTTGATAATACCCCAAATTACTGTATATATTACAGTTTTTGTTAAAGTGTAGTTTTACGTAAAGTTAAGATCTCGTCCTTCGTTAGATTGGCGATGACTTGGGTGATGGAATAAGTCCGCATCCCCAATTCAAACCAACCCTTTCATAATGACATTTTTTTTGTTTCTTCATGGGACGAAAGTCAGACCAGAAAATTCAATGCTTTTAGAATGTTGCTGTGCTTGTCGTATTAAACCTTCTGAAGCCAAAAACAAAACAAACAAAACAAAAAGAATAGAAGTTCTTATAACATTCTAAATGAAGAATTTTACGGCTGTGTATTTGAACTCACCACTTAACAGTAAATCTCACACAATAGAAGAACGCAACAGAAACGCCATGGTCTGTCAGGTATAAAGGATTCTACCTCAGAGAGAATGAAGGAGCTTTATTCGTTTGTCTTTTCTGTTAGGCCACTCTACATTATTTGTTGGTGGAACATTAAGCACACTGGGTTCTGGCTTTGATAAGGGTTGTTGCGATAATTATACAGTAGACATTTCATTGTGTAAATTCAATGCAGCTGTCTCGCTAAAATACACAGGACTGGAGTCAATTATTGGGCACAATGGGTTTAAAGTTTTGATTTTTGAACCACCAAATGAGACGTGACATGGAAAAACAGATCCCTTTTTATATGGACCTGAAACTGCTTTAAGTGTAAGTCTGTCTAGTCTGTCTGCCCAACGGACATGAAATTCCAACAGAAATCAATACTACATTTTTATGAAATGTATCTGTAGCTCGTGCTCTCTCTCTCTCTCTCTCTCTCTTCATCTATCTTCATCTCTCTCTCTCTCTCCTCATCCCCCCCTCTCTCCTCATCTCTTGCTCTCTCTCTCTCTCCCTTCATCTCTCTTCATCTCTCTCTTCATCTCTCTCTCACTCTCTCTCTCTCCTCATCTCTCTCTCTCTCCTCATCTCTCTCTCTCTCCTCATCCCCCCTCTTTACTCATCCCTCCCTCTCTCCTCATATCTCTCTCTCCTCATCCCCCCTCTTTACTCATCCCTCCCTCTCTCCTCATCTCTCTCTCTCCTCATCCCCCCTCTTTACTCATCCCTCCCCCTCTTTACTCATCCCCCCTCTTTACTCACCCCCCTCTCTCTCTCTCTCTCTCTCTCTCTCTCTCTCTCTCTCTCTCTCTCTCCTCATCTCTCTCTCTCTCTCCTCATCTCTCTCTCTCTCTCCTCATCTCTCTCTCTCTCTCCTCATCTCTCTCTCTCTCTCCTCATCTCTCTCTATCTCTACTCATCCCTCCCTCTCTCTTTACTCATCCCTCCCTCTCTCTCTCTCTCTCTCTCTCTCTCTCTCTCTCTCTCTCTCTCTCTCTCTCCTCATTTCTCTCTCTCCCTCTCTCCTCAACAGCAAGCAATGCAGGTGTAGAAGCACGGTGGCTAGGAAAAACTCCCTAGAAATGCCAAAACCTAGGAAGAAACCTAGAGAGGAACCAGGCTATGTGGGGTGGCCAGTCCTCTTCTGGCTGTGCCGGGTGGAGATTATAACAGAACATGGCCAAGATATTCAAATGTTCATAAATGACCAGCATGGTCAAATAATAATGATCACAGGCAGAACAGTTGAAACTGGAGGTGAACTGGGGACAGCAAGGAGTCATCATGTCAGGTAGTCCTGAGGCATGGTCCTAGGACTCAGGTCCTCTGAGAGAGAGAAAGAAAGAGAGAAAGAGAGAATTAGAGACAGCATACTTAAATTCACACAGGACACCGGATAGGAAGGGAGAAGTACTCCAGATATAACAAACTGACCCTAGCCCCTCGACACATAAACTACTGCAGCATAAATACTGGAGGCTGAGACAGGAAGGGTCAGGAGACACTGGCCCCATCCGATGACACCCCGGACAGGGCCAAACAGGAAGGATATAACCCCACCCACTTTGCCAAAGCACAGCCCCCACACCACTAGAGGGATATCTTCAACCACCAACTTACCATCCTGAGACAAGGCCGACTATAGTCCACAAAGATCTCCGCCACAGCACAACTCAAGGGGGGGGGGCGCCAACCCAGACAGGAAGATCACAACACAGTGGCCTCCATCATTCTTAAATGGAAAAAGTTTGGAATCACCAAGACCCGAGAGCTGGCCGACCGGCCAAACTGAGCAATTGGGGGAAAATTGGCCTTGGTCAGGGAGGTGACCAAGAACCCCATGGTCACTCTGACAGAGCTCCAGAGTTCCCCTGTGGAGATTGTAGAACCTTTCAGAAGGACAACCATTTCTGCAGCATCTCCACCAATCAGGACTTTATGGTTGAGTGGCTAGACAGAATCCAAAAGGCACCTGACGGACTCTCAGACCATGAGAAACAAGATATACCTGTATTTGGTCTGATGAAACCAAGATTGAACTATTTGGACTGAATGCCAAGTGTCACGTCTGGAGGAAACCAGGTACTGCTCATCATCTGGCCAAAACCATCCCTATGGTGAAGCATGGTGGTGACAGCATCATGCTGTGGGAATGTTTTTCAGGGGCAGGGACCAATAAAAAAAACTGTGTTGGCTGGGCTAATAACATTTTTTTTAAATAAGTTAGCTGCATGTCCTTTGGGTGGTGAACCATTCTTGATACACACCAAGGAGGGTTGCAGTTGTTAACACAAACTGGTGCGCCTGGAACCTACTACCGCACCCCGTTCAAAGGCACTTAAATCTTTTGTCTTGCACATTCACCCTCTGAACGGCAGACAAATGTTCTAAGGTTTAATTATACTCCTTTAACCTGTCTCCTCTGCTTTATCTACACCGATTGAAGTGGATTTAACAAGTATAATCAATAAAGGATTCACCTGGACTCACCTGGTCAGTCTATACAAATTGTTGTAAAAAATAAATAAAAACGTCCCATCTCAGTGTGTGGTATCAGCTATTCTTAGACTGGAGTTATTAATGACCCTCAGGGGAGAGGATGGAGAGTGATGGAGAGAGAGAGAATATATATTAGATATGTGAGAACAATGAAATAGAAAAGGCAGCTGTTATAATTTACCCCATAAAGTTGGAGTATCGGTTCCTTGTAAAAACCTACATTCTCAGGAAAAAGTTCCTCTGAGAGAATGTGCAGTGTGAGAAAACAGAAAGAGAATGAAGGAACATGCATTTTATATCAGTGAAAGAAAGAATAAGAAATACATGTTGATAGTGATAGGAGAGAAAGAGAAAGAGAAAGAGAAAGAGAAAGAGAAAGAGAAAGAGAAAGAGAGAGAGAGAGAGAGAGAGATAGAAAGAGAGAGAGAAAGAGAGAAAGAGAGAGACAGAGAGAGAGGGGACACAAATGCGCGCACAGGAACACTACCTGATGTAGCGAGCACACAAGGGGACAGCTTTATTACAGGCCATAGTGTCTCTAACTGTCTTCATCTCCCCCATAGAAACAACAGTGACAGCATCGTCAACAAAAACGGAAGGGATCTGTTGCAGCTCTGTAGAAGCCTGGGTCTGTACTTTGTCAATGGTAGGTTACGGGGGGAGTCTTTGGGGAGATTCACCTACTGCTCACCTCTTGGCCACAGTACAGTAGACTAAATGATCACAGACATTGACCTTTTCTCTCTCAGCTCATTCACTGTCAAGCCACTAACACCTCTGTCTGATCACAGCCAAATTGCATTGTTCCTCAAAAGAACAGAATCAAGCACACATTTACAGCCCAGTCAGCTGTACAACATCAGACATTTACAGCCCAGTAAGCTGTACAACATCACACATTTACAGCCCAGTCAGCTGTACAACATCAGACATTCACAGCCCAGTAAGCTGTACAACATCACACATTCACAGCCCAGTAAGCTGTACAACATCAGACATTCACAGCCCAGTAAGCTGTACAACATCACACATTCACAGCCCAGTAAGCTGTACAACATCACATATTCACAGCCCAGTAAGCTGTACAACATCAGACATTCACAGCCCAGTAAGCTGTACAACATCAGACATTCACAGCCCAGTAAGCTGTACAACATCAGACATTCACAGCCCAGTAAGCTGTACAACATCAGACATTCACAGCCCAGTAAGCTGTACAACATCAGACATTCACAGCCCAGTAAGCTGTACAACATCACACATTTATAGTCCAGTAAGCTGTACAACATCAGAAATTCATACAGATGGGCCCAAAACAGCACAGAAGAAAACCAGAAAGCAACCTGTAACCAAAATATCCAAACACTCTTAGATAACTTTCTGGATACCACATTCACTCACAGTGAAGAAATGCATCAATCTGGCAGCACAAAACATCAACTATATATTCAGGCAAACGGCAAAAGAAGTACAACTGAAACTGTTAAAAAAACAAAACAAAAAAGACCACAGATGACAACTGATTTGATGCAGATTGTTAAATGATAAGGAAAAATGTAGAACACCTCCAACCAAAAGCACAGAGACCCAAATAATGACGAATTACACCTTCATTACTGTGAGACTTTAAAACTCTATAAACGTACACTCAAAAAAGCACAGTACAACAGTAAGCAGCTGACGCTAATTGAGGAGTCCCATAAACACAAACAACTGCTGGCAAAATTGGAAAAACCTTTTAAAAAATTGTAACAAGAGGAATTAGCGAAGACAAATGGTGACACATGGACAATCCATTTTAAAACCCTCTACAACACTGTTCAAATTGACACAAACACAGAGCAATGCCAAATTCATGAGAAGTTGAATGGATTAGAAAAAGCTATTAAGGACAATCAAAACCCACTGGACTCCCCAATCATTGACCAGGAATTCTATAAGAAACTTCAGGCCGTGAAATGTAAAAATGCATGCGGACCTGATGGCATCCTAAATGAGATGCTCAAACTCACTAGTGCAACATTTCAATTGGCTATATTAAAACTGTAATTTGATCCTGAGTGTAGGTTATTTCCCTGACATCTGGAATCAAGGACTCATATCCCCAATCTTTAAGAGCGGAGACAAATTTGACCGTAACAATTACAGAGGCATTTGTGTGAACAGTAACCTGGGGAGGATTTTCTGTAGTATTATAAATGTAAGACATCTAAACTTCCTCTTGGGTAAAAGCCAAATTGGATTTATACCAAAACATTGCATGACTGATCATATTTACACCCTACAGACCCTGATAGATAAACATGTCTACCAAAATATACACTTGCTTTATCAACTTCCAAAAAGCATTTGATTATATTTGGCATACAGGAATGTTCTACAAAGTTATTGAAAGTGGTGTAGGGGGTAAAACATATGACATAATTAAATCAATGTATACTGGCAATACGCGCAGCATTAAAATTGGCAAGAAAAGAACAGAATTCTTTAACCAGGGGTGAGGCCTACGCCAGGGTTGCAATCTGAGCCCTGCATTCTTCAATATTTACCTTAACGAATTGGTCACTATTCTAGAAAAATCCTCAGCCACTGGTGTTAGTCTCCACAATTCAGAAGTTAAATGCCTACTTTTTGCAGATCAAATCAAAATCAAATGTATTTATATAGCCCTTCATACATCAGCTGATATCTCAAAGTGCTGTACAGAAACCCAGCCTAAAACCCCAAACAGCAAGCAATGCAGGTGTAGAAGCACGGTGGCTAGGAAAAACTCCCTAGAAAGGCCAAAACCTAGGAAGAAACCTAGAGAGGAACCTGGCTATGTGGGGTGGCCAGTCCTCTTCTGGCTGTGCCGGGTGGAGATTATAACAGAACATGGCCAAGATGTTCAAATGTTCATAAATGACGAGCATGGTCGAATAATAATAAGGCAGAACAGTTGAAACTGGAGCAGCAGCACAGCCAGGTGGACTGGGGACAGCAAGGCGTCTTCATGTCAGGTAGTCCTGGGGCATGGTCCTAGGGCTCAGGTCCTCCGAGAGAGAGAAAGAAAGAGAGAAGGGGAGAATTAGAGAACGCACACTTAGATTCACACAGGACACCGAATAGGACAGGAGAAGTACTCCAGATATAACAAACTGACCCTAGCCCCCCGACACATAAACTACTGCAGCATAAATACTGGAGGCTGAGACAGGAGGGGTCAGGAGACACTGTGGCCCCATCCGAGGTCACCCCCGGACAGGGCCAAACAGGAAGGATATAATATAACAGATGCAGAGCCTCGGTCCGATGCCATTAAAATGTCATTTACCACCTTCACAAGTGCCGTCTCAGTGCTATGATGGGGTCTAAAACCAGACTGAAGCATTTCGTATACATTCGTTGTCTTCAGGAAGGCAGTGAGTTGCTGCGCAACAGCCTTCTCTAAAATTTTTGAGAGGAATGGAAGATTCGATATAGGCCGATAGTTTTTTATATTTTCTGGGTCAAGGTTTGGCTTTTTCAAGAGAGGCTTTATTACTTCCACTTTTAGTGAGTTTGGAACACATCCGGTGGATAGAGAGCCGTTTATTATGTTCAACATAGGAGGACCAAGCACAGGAAGCAGCTCTTTCAGTAGTTTAGTTGGAATAGGGTCCATTATGCAGCTTGAAGGTTTAGAGGCCATGATTATTTTCATCATTGTGTCAAGAGATATAGTACTAAAACACTTGAGCGTCTCTCTTGATCCTAGGTCCTGGCAGTGTCACGAACCGGCTCAAAGCCCGTAATAAAGGGAGACAACGTGGAGATAAGGAGTAGCAAAATGTGTATTTATTAACTAGAGCAACTAAGTATAATATACAATGGTGTGTGTAATCAGTAATCAGTAGTGTAAATGAGTGTTTTGCATGCATGAATGTGATAATGCAGGGTGATGAAAGGTGCCAAAGAAAACAAACAAAAGGCCACCAAGAACCACAACACAATCTACAAAAGGTGTCTGCATGGAGAGAGTCTCCTCCATGAATGGGGAAGTGGTGTATTTATCCTGGGAGACACTGGGCCCAGGTGTTTCCCATGTAGCTGACGACCCTCCCAACTCCGCCCACCAGCATCCTAATAAGGAAATAACAGAGAGAATACGGCAGACAGAGTGGGAGGGTCGTCACAGCAGAGTTGTGCAGACTCAGGACAACTGAGCTTTGAAGGAATACGCAGATTTAAAGAGGAGTCCGTAATTTCTTTCTAATAATCATAATCTTTTCCTCAAAGAAGTTCATGAATTTATCACTGCTAAAGTGAAAGTCATCCTCTCTTGGGGAATGCTGCTTTTTAGTTAGCTTTGCGACAGTATCAAAAAGGAATTTCGGATTGTTCTTATTTTCCTCAATTAAGTTAGAAAAATAGGATGATCGAGCAGCAGTAAGGGCTCTTCGGTACTGCACGGTACTGTCATTCCAAGCAAGTCGGAAGACTTCCAGTTTGGTGTGGCGCCATTTCCGTTCCAATTTTCTGGAAGCTTGATTCAGAGCTCGGGTATTTTCTGTGTACCAGGGAGCTAGTTTCTTATGAGAAATGTTTTTAGTTTTTAGGGGTGCAACTGCATCTAGGGTATTGTGCAAGGTTAAATTGAGTTCCTCAGTTAGGTGGTTAACTGATTTTTGTCCTCTGGCGTCCTTGGGTAGACAGAGGGAATCTGGAAGGACATCAAGGAATCTTTGTGTTGTCTGTGAATTTATAGCACAACTTTTGATGTTCCTTGTTTGGGGTCTGAGCAGATTATTTGTTGCAATTGCAAACGTAATAAAATGGTGGTCCGATAGTCCAGGATTATGAGGAAAAAGATCCACAACATTTATTCCATGGGACAAAACTAGGTCCAGCGTATGACTGTGACAGTGAGTGGGTCCAGAGACATGTTGGACAAAACCCACTGAGTCGAATATGGCTCCGAAAGCCTTGTGGAGTGGGTCTGTGGACTTTTCCATGTGAATATTAAAGTCACCAAAGATTAGAATATTATCTGCTATGACTACAAGGTCCGATAGGAATTCAGGGAACTCAGTGAGAAACGCTGTATACGGCCCAGCCCAGGAGGCCTGTAAACAGTAGCTATAAAAAGTGATTGAGTAGGCTGCATAGATTTCATGACTAGAAGCTCAAAAGACGAAAACGTCATTTTTTTGTAAATTGACATTTGCTATCGTAAATGTTAGCAACACCTCCGCCTTTGCGGGATGCACGGGGGATATGGTCACTAGTGTAGCCAGGAGGTGAGGCCTCATTTAACACAGTAAATTCATCAGGCTTAAGCCATGTTTCAGTCAGGCCAATCACATCAAGATTATGATCAGTGATTAGTTCATTGACTATAATTGCCTTTGAAGTAAGGGATCTAACATTAAGTAGCCCCTATTTTTAGATGTGAGGTATCATGATCTCTGATGATCTCTGATGACCTATGACTTCTGTCACATACAGCACATGGCCTACAGCAGAGCCTGGACCTTCTAGAGCAGTACTGCAAGACCTGGGCCTTGGCAGTAAACCCCCACAGCACATGGCCTACAGCAGAGCCTGGACCTGCTAGAGCAGTACTGCAAGACCTGGGCCCTGGCAGTAAACCCCCACAGCACATGGCCTACAGCAGAGCCTGGACCTTCTAGAGCAGTACTGCAAGACCTGGGCCCTGGCAGTAAACCCCCACAGCACATGGCCTACAGCAGAGCCTGGACCTTCTAGAGCAGTACTGCAAGACCTGGGCCCTGGCAGTAAACCCCCACAGCACATGGCCTACAGCAGAGCCTGGACCTTCTAGAGCAGTACTGCAAGACCTGGGCCTTGGCAGTAAACCCCCACAGCACATGGCCTACAGCAGAGCCTGGACCTGCTAGAGCAGTACTGCAAGACCTGGGCCCTGGCAGTAAACCCCCACAGCACATGGCCTACAGCAGAGCCTGGACCTTCTAGAGCAGTACTGCAAGACCTGGGCCCTGGCAGTAAACCCCACAGCACATGGCCTACAGCAGAGCCTGGACCTTCTAGAGCAGTACTGCAAGACCTGGGCCCTGGCAGTAAACCCCCACAGCACATGGCCTACAGCAGAGCCTGGACCTTCTAGAGCAGTACTGCAAGACCTGGGCCCTGGCAGTAAACCCCCACAGCACATGGCCTACAGCAGAGCCTGGACCTTCTAGAACAGTACTGCAAGACCTGGGCCCTGGCAGTAAACCCCCACAGCACATGGCCTACAGCAGAGCCTGGACCTTCTAGAGCAGTACTGCAAGACCTGGGCCCTGGCAGTAAACCCCCACAGCACATGGCCTACAGCAGAGCCTGGACCTTCTAGAGCAGTACTGCAAGACCTGGGCCCTGGCAGTAAACCCCCACAGCACATGGCCTACAGCAGAGCCTGGACCTTCTAGAGCAGTACTGCAAGACCTGGGCCCTGGCAGTAAACCCCCACAGCACATGGCCTACAGCAGAGCCTGGACCTTCTAGAGCAGTACTGCAAGACCTGGGCCCTGGCAGTAAACCCCCACAGCACATGGCCTACAGCAGAGCCTGGACCTTCTAGAGCAGTACTGCAAGACCTGGGCCTTGGCAGTAAACCCCCACAGCACATGGCCTACAGCAGAGCCTGGACCTGCTAGAGCAGTACTGCAAGACCTGGGCCTTGGCAGTAAACCCCCACAGCACATGGCCTACAGCAGAGCCTGGACCTTCTAGAGCAGTACTGCAAGACCTGGGCCTTGGCAGTAAACCCCCACAGCACATGGCCTACAGCAGAGCCTGGACCTTCTAGAGCAGTACTGCAAGACCTGGGCCCTGGCAGTAAACCCCCACAGCACATGGCCTACAGCAGAGCCTGGACCTTCTAGAGCAGTACTGCAAGACCTGGGCTCTGGCAGTAAACCCCCACAGCACATGGCCTACAGCAGAGCCTGGACCTGCTAGAGCAGTACTGCAAGACCTGGGCCTTGGCAGTAAACCCCCACAGCACATGGCCTACAGCAGAGCCTGGACCTTCTAGAGCAGTACTGCAAGACCTGGGCCCTGGCAGTAAACCCCCACAGCACATGGCCTACAGCAGAGCCTGGACCTTCTAGAGCAGTACTGCAAGACCTGGGCCCTGGCAGTAAACCCCCACAGCACATGGCCTACAGCAGAGCCTGGACCTTCTAGAGCAGTACTGCAAGACCTGGGCCTTGGCAGTAAACCCCCACAGCACATGGCCTACAGCAGAGCCTGGACCTTCTAGAGCAGTACTGCAAGACCTGGGCCCTGGCAGTAAACCCCCACAGCACATGGCCTACAGCAGAGCCTGGACCTTCTAGAGCAGTACTGCAAGACCTGGGCCCTGGCAGTAAACCCCCACAGCACATGGCCTACAGCAGAGCCTGGACCTTCTAGAGCAGTACTGCAAGACCTGGGCCTTGGCAGTAAACCCCCACAGCACATGGCCTACAGCAGAGCCTGGACCTTCTAGAGCAGTACTGCAAGACCTGGGCCCTGGCAGTAAACCCCCACAGCACATGGCCTACAGCAGAGCCTGGACCTTCTAGAGCAGTACTGCAAGACCTGGGCCTTGGCAGTAAACCCCCACAGCACATGGCCTACAGCAGAGCCTGGACCTGCTAGAGCAGTACTGCAAGACCTGGGCCTTGGCAGTAAACCCCCACAGCACATGGCCTACAGCAGAGCCTGGACCTTCTAGAGCAGTACTGCAAGACCTGGGCCTTGGCAGTAAACCCCCACAGCACATGGCCTACAGCAGAGCCTGGACCTTCTAGAGCAGTACTGCAAGACCTGGGCCCTGGCAGTAAACCCCCACAGCACATGGCCTACAGCAGAGCCTGGACCTTCTAGAGCAGTACTGCAAGACCTGGGCCCTGGCAGTAAACCCCCACAGCACATGGCCTACAGCAGAGCCTGGACCTTCTAGAGCAGTACTGCAAGACCTGGGCCCTGGCAGTAAACCCCCACAGCACATGGCCTACAGCAGAGCCTGGACCTGCTAGAGCAGTACTGCCAGACCCCAAAAAGACTAAAATAATGATTTTCCAAAGAAGATCCACATCTCAAGGAATTAGACCAAAGTTCTCAATTGGTACAAATTAAATAGAGTACTGCACACACTACAATAATTTAGGTTTAAAAATGAGCTAAGCTGGACACCTTATTGATGCAGTGAATAAACTGAGAGAGAAAGCACACTGGACAATACGCCATTAAAAGAAAATTCAACTTGAAATACCTATTAAATTTGACTAAAACTAATTGAATGTGTCATTGAACCAATTTCACTTAAAGCCAGCGAGGTGTGGGGTCCACTTGCAAAACAAGATTTCATCAAATGGGACAAACACCCCATTGAAACCCTGCATGCAGAGTTCTGTAAGATTCTCCTACATGTCCAGAGGAAAACTACAAACAATGCATGCAGGGCAGAATTAGGCCAATATCCACTAATAATACAAACTCAAAAAAGAGCTATTAATTTTTGGAAACATACAGTGACCCCCCTCTCATATCATTACCAAGCCCTACAATGCCAGAGCTGAGCAAAGAAAAGTGTCCCCTCATCCAGCTGGTCCTGGGGCTGAGTTCACAAACCTGTTTTACTAACACACTGAAGCCTCAGTCCCCTCATCCAGCTGGTCCTGGGGCTGAGTTCACAAACCTGTTCTACTAACACACTGAAGCCTCAGTCCCTTCATCCATCTGGTCCTGGGGCTGAGTTCACAAACCTGTTCTACTAACACACTGTAGCCTCAGTCCCCTCATCCAGCTGGTCCTGGGGCTGAGTTCACTAACCTGTTCTACTAACACACTGAAGCCTCAGTCTGCTCATCCAGCTGGTCCTGGGGCTGAGTTCACTAACCTGTTCTACTAACACACTGAAGCCTCAGTCCCCTCATCCAGCTGGTCCTGGGGCTGAGTTCACTAACCTGTTCTACTAACACACTGAAGCCTCAGTCCCCTCATCCAGCTGGTCCTGGGGCTGAGTTCACTAACCTGTTCTACTAACACACTGAAGCCTCAGTCCCTTCATCCATCTGGTCCTGGGGCTGAGTTCACAAACCTGTTCTACTAACACACTGTAGCCTCAGTCCCCTCATCCAGCTGGTCCTGGGGCTGAGTTCACTAACCTGTTCTACTAACACACTGAAGCCTCAGTCTGCTCATCCAGCTGGTCCTGGGGCTGAGTTCACTAACCTGTTCTACTAACACACTGAAGCCTCAGTCCCCTCATCCAGCTGGTCCTGGGGCTGAGTTCACTAACCTGTTCTACTAACACACTGAAGCCTCAGTCCCCTCATCCAGCTGGTCCTGGGGCTGAGTTCACTAACCTGTTCTACTAACACACTGAAGCCTCAGTCCCCTCATCCAGATGGTCCTGGGGCTGAGTTCACTAACCTGTTCTACTAACAAACTGAAGCCTCAGTCCCCTCATCCAGCTGGTCCTGGGGCTGAGTTCACTAACCTGTTCTACTAACACACTGAAGCCTCAGTCCCCTCATCCAGCTGGTCCTGGGGCTGAGTTCACAAACCTGTCCTACTAACACACTGAAGCCTCAGTCCCCTCATCCAGCTAGTCCTGGGGCTGAGTTCACTAACCTGTTCTACTAACACACTGAAGCCTCGGGACCAGAACATCCAATCAATCAAAATAAACCAAATTTCAAAACAGAACTACATTACCTATTGGGACACACAAGCACATGCATGAAGCAAAATGCAGTGCTATCTGGCCCTAAATTGACAGTACACCATGGCTAACTATTTGACCATGGTTACTGATCAAAACCTTAGAAAACCTTGACAAAGTACAGGCTCAGTGATCACAGCCTTACCATTGAGAAGGGTAGACACAGGAAAACCTGTCTCCCTGTAGAGGAAAGGATGTGCAACCACTGCACAACAGCAGAACCTGAGACGGAGCTGCATTTCCTGACAAAATGTCAAAAATATTAAACAATTAGAGAGTTTAATTTCCCCAAATGTGAAAGCCTTATTCGAGGTTTCAAAGACCTCTCTGATGAGAATAGGCTACCCGTCCTGTTGGGGGAGGACGTAGAGAGCTGTAGGATCGCAGCGCACTACATTGCTGCCTATCCTCTATGCCATTGTTATTGTCCATTGTAGGGTTATTTTTACCATTATATTTTGTGCTTACTGATTATCCCATTGACAATATTGATTATTATTATTTAAATTATGTTAATAATGTAAATGTATCACTTAATCTCGAAAGTACGCTCTAGCAATATGTACATTGTTACATAATGTCAATAAAAACAGAGACAGAGAAACAGACAGAGAGTAAGTGAGACACACAGAGATAGTGAGAGAAACAGAGAGAGAGAGAGAGAGAGAGAGAGAGAGAGAGAGAGAGAGAGAGAGAGAGAGAGAGAGAGAGAGAGAGACAGAGACAGAGACAGAGACAGAGAGAGAGACAGACAGAGATACAGACAGAGAGTAAGAGAGACACACAGAGTGAGAGAAACAGAGAGAGAAAGAGACACAGATATTGAGCGAGACAGTAAGAAAGAGAGCGAGAGTGAGACAGCGAGAGAGAGAGAGAGAGAGAGAGACAGAGACAGAGACAGAGATAGGTGAGACAGAGAGAGAGTGAGACAGCGAGAGAGAGAGAGAGAGAGAGAGAGAGAGAGAGAGAGAGAGAGACAGAGACAGAGACAGAGATAGGTGAGACAGAGAGAGAGTGAGACAGTGATAGAGAGAGAGACAGAGACTGAGACAGAGATACAGAGAGAGTGAGAGAGAGATAAACATAGATACAGAGAGAGAGCGTGACAGAGAGATAGACAGAGAGAGAGACAGAGAGAGAGAT
>NC_060179.1:80413326-80528326 GCF_021184085.1 Oncorhynchus gorbuscha
AAACATTTCCAAATAAGTTTATTTTAGAGAATAATACAAGTAGTTGAATATTTGGAAGTGTATTTGGAAATACACTTGGAAAGTTTTGTCATGAATTTGAAATTACTGAAATACAAAGACAAGTGTATTTTCAAATGTAAACATTTGAACCCAGGTCTGTTTGATCCTCGGGCTTTTTGAAATGTATTTGAAGAATAATTCAAATAGTAGTTACAGGAAAATTTTTATTTTTTTTTACATTCAAATACTTGAAATAGAAGTAGTTGATTTGGCAACATGATTTGAAAAATACTCAAATACACAGAAAATAACTATTTCAAATACAAATACTTAAATAGGCATGTATTTGAACCCAAGTCTGCTGGATTGTTCTGGCAGAGATGGCTCAGCTGTTTTTCACTAGATGTGCTTCTTGTGAAGGTCACACAGTTCATGTTCTATTCAAGATCGGACCACAACGTGTAATCCATAAAAACCCTATCCAGACGCCTCCTGCTGTCAGGCAGGGGATTGGAATGGCTGGCCAGGACCGAGAGGATGGAGAGACCCAGACCTGTCCTATTCTGCAATCCTTCAAAAACAAACAAAACTCACACACACACGCTAAAACACACACTCTCAGATCCGACCCATACTGCAGTATAACCGACACTACACTGAACTGTGAGTTATAGGATGGCTGTCTCAAATGAAACATGGACCAATATATTTCATGAGAGATGTCCCAGTGTAAGTCCACTGTGGACTTCAATAAGCCATAGGATCGACCACTCTAGAGCCTTCCCAGCTTCCCGACTTCCCGGCTTCCCGGCTTCCCGGCTTCCCAGCTTCCCAGCTTCGCAGCTTCCCAGGTTCTGAAAACCATATGTTTCTTAGAGCTTGGTGAGAACGTGGTTGTCCTCTGGTTATTTTGCATACAACTTTCCCACAACCTTCTAGGAATGTCATGCAGGTGAATCCGAAAACAGAGTCTTTAATCCAGTAAAGTAATTCTACAAACATAAGACATAATTCCACTCGTAATGACGAGAACAGACTGGAGACTCGATCAAGAACTGCAGGTTGCCTCGGGAAGGCACTTGAACCTAGCAGACTCAGACAGCTTCACGCAGCATCTTACACAGACACAGCACGGTGAACAATAGACAAGGATCCGACAGGACAGGACGGAAAACGGAAGAAATAGGGACTCTAATCAGGGGAAAAGATAAGGAACAGGTGTGGGAAGACTAAATGATTGATTAGGGGAATAGGAACAGCTGGGAGCAGGAACGGAACGATAGAGAGAAGAGAGAGAGGAAGGGAGAGAGAAAAAGGGGAACGAACCTAAAAAGACCAGCAGGGGGAAAATGAACAGAGGGAAAAGCAAAATGACAAGACAATCTAAGACAAAACATGACAAGGAATGGTACAGGATACCAAGCTAGCACAGAACATTCCAAGAACAGCATTTTTTAAAGTTGGGAATTTCAGTACTTCAGCTTGATGTTTCCTACAGATTTCCTCATGGTTCTATTGAAAGTCATGTTCTCAGAACTTACAGAGAAACAACGTTCTTCTGTAGGAATTTCAGTACTTCAGCTTGATGTTTCCTACAGGTTTCCTCGTGGTTCTTCTCAGAACGATAAGAAAACATTCCCTAAAAACCATAAGAAAACAGTAACATTCAAAGAACGTTATTTAAAAATTCTCAGCGTTAACAAATCTTCTATCTTCTAGTGTGTTGGTCTAATGATCTTAATTAGTGTGTTTTATTTGAATTAAAAAGGGGTCTGTTTGAGTAGATTAAAATGAACAGCATTGTATGAAATGCCATGTTAGCTCCATCCATTCCATGGATGAAAATTGTAAGTTTTAATCTCACTGACGCTGTGCCAGAGTAAAAAATTATGTTTTCGCATGATTAATTCCTAAGCACATGAATTTCCTCATGTCCTATCCGTGCCTGGAGTGCAAAACAGTTACACTACGCTAGCAGTCAATACGTCTTTCTTAAAACATTCAGTGAAAGTTAAGAATGTTATTCAAAAACCTCCAAATAACTTTTACATTTAGTTCAAAACATTTCCTACATTTAGAGAACGTTCTCAGAACTTAGGTATTTAATTACCTTGAAATAAAATGTTCTCAGAACCTCCCTGTAACCTAAAAATGTACGTTCCCAGGACAGGTGACATTTTCTGTTCTGTTCTCAGAACCTTTAGAAAAAATGTTTTGTTTTACTTGTCGGGAAACTTGTGGCTTCGTTCCCAGAAGCAACGGGAAACCAAAAACTAACGTTCCAACAACTTCCAAGGAACCAAATGTGCTAGCAGGATTCAGTTCTGTACTATTACAGACTGTATGACCACATAACCAGGCCCTCTGCAGTTCATTGCTGATCAGATCCAGATGCCGCACACACACACACGCTCTATAACACAGGTCTGAAACACTAACAAGATGGCACCGACAGACACAGTCGCCCTGTTTCTAGCTCCAAGCCAAGATTGCAGTATTTTTATTTTCTTACATTATTTACTCAGAGTGTTTCTAGTATTACCTACAGTCAAGAATAACAACTTTTGGACATTAGATTGACGATCACTCAACAGAAATACGACCAGAAATTAGACTTCCATGACCTGGATCCTTAGTTTGGACTCCCCGAGACAGACCCATTCATCTCGGGTACGACATCAACACGTTAATGCCGGAGAAGAGGGAGCAGAGGTGGGCTTTCTGTCAGGTGGCAAGCAAATCATCTACCACTTCTGAGTATATTACGTTCAGTCCCTGGACAATAATGTAGACGAGCTCAGGTTGAGGATCTCCTTCCAGAGAGACATCAGGGACTGTGCTGTTTTATGGAATTATGGCTCTCTCCAGATATATTGTCCCTGTCATTAAGAATGAAAAACTGACGTTTCTCATGATTAACAACTCATGGTGTGATTGTGGTAACGTACAGGAACTCAAGTTATTTTGTTCTCCCGATCTGGAATACCTCACCATCAAATGCATTTCTTCGCAAGAACATTTTCTTTGTTTATTAGCACTGCCGTGTGTATTGCCCCAAGTGGGCACCACAATGGCTCTCAAGGAACTGGACTTTGTGCAAACTGGAAACCGCATATCCCGAGGCAGCATTTATTGTAGCTGGGGACTTTAACAAAGGAAATCTGAGGAAAACGCACCTGAAATTCTGCCAACACATCTCTTGTACTAGATGCGGAGAGATCATGCTTGACCAGTGTTACTTTTTCTTCCGGGACGGCTACAAGGCCCTCACCTGCCCTCCCTTTGGCAAATTAGATCACACACTCCTGCTCCTCCCTGCTTATAGGCAGAAACTTAAGGAGGAACCACTCGTGGTAAGGATTGTTCAACATTTGTCTGACCAATAGGAATCTATGCTTCAAGACTGTTTTGATCACGTGGACTGGTAAATGTTCCAGGTCGTCTCTGGGAATAGCATCGACGACGACACTGACTCGATAACTGGGTTCATCAGGAAGTGCATAGAGGATGTTGTTCCCAGGGTGATGATTAGAAATGAACCAAACAAAAAACATGGATAGATGGCAGCATTTTTTCAAAACTGAAATCCCGAACCACAGCATTTAACCACGGCAAGGTGACTGAGAACTTGAATATTTACAAACAGACCAGTTTGCCTCCCGTCCTTCATACGGGGGGGGGGGGTAGCCTAGTGGTTAGAGCGTTGGGCTAGTAACCAGAAGGTTGCAAGTTCAAATCCCTGAGCTGACAAGGTACAAATCTGTCGTTCTGCCCCTGAACATGCAGTTAACCCACTGTTCCTAGGCCGTCATTGAAAATAAGAATTTTTTCTTAACTGACATTCCTAGTTAAATAAAGGTAAAATTTAAATAAATAAAAAAAATATATATAAGGCATTCAAAGAAGCAAAACAATAGTACAGGTACAAAATGTAGTCACAATTCAATGGCTCAGACACATGTGGCAAGGACTCCAGACAATTGCGGATTATAAACCAGCCACGTCGCAGACTTCGACACCTCACTCCCGGACGAGATGAACCCATTCTTCAACCTCTTTGAGGACAACAGCATTAAATCACCTAAGCCAGCCCCCGCCACTCACAGGGACTGTGTGCTCCCAATCTACATGGCCGACGTAAGACATTCAAGCGAGTTAACCCTCGTAAGGCTGCCGGCACAGACCCCATCCCAAGCAACGTCCTCAGAGCATGTGCAGACCAGCTAGGTGGACTGTTAAAGGACATATTCAATCTCTCCCTATGCCAGTCTGTTGGCCCAACCTTCTTCAAGATGTCCACCATTGTTCTTGTACCAAAGAAAGTGAAGGTAACTGAACTAAACGACTATCGCCCCATAGCACTCAATTCTGTCACGATGAAGTGTTTAGAGGCTAAATGACAAAATTGAGATTTCCACCTGAATAGACATACCCAAAAGTAACTGATATTCATGTGTAAATACATGACTCCGACATGCCAAAACGAGGTATGTTTGGAAAGAAGGCATCTGGGAGATTATGAGGGAAAGCATCAGAAGAGAGATAGAAGTAAGATGGTACAGAATACACAAGATCAAGCACACATAAAATATCCATTTTTTAATAGATTTTATTTTGAAAGTATTCTTTCATTGACAAGCTATAAGTGAATTATTGATTCCCAGAGCTAGAAACACATCAGATGGCTTCCACATCATGTTAACAATATCAGAAGAAACATAGGATTGATAGACCTAACAACTAGAAATGGGCAGACGTTTTAGTAAGTGTCCCTAAACCTCTCCAAAGTGGCATATGTCAGTAAATTAGATCATTCCAGTACTATTACATTTTTTTTAATCACTAAATGCTATTTGTTCAGTATAAAACACAATTTCTACCATATCAACCTCACTCAAACATTGTGGTGGTGTTATGGGGTATCCATGGTACATTCAAGTGTCCTTTCAACCTCTCCAAAGTGTCCGGATGTGGTAATTGCAATGTTTTTGCACACTGGATGTCCCTAAAAGTTATTGTTCACTATAAAAACAGCATCTCTACAACACCAATCTCTCTCTCGAATGTTGCAGTGGTATCGGGGGACATACAGGGATAACCATGTGTTTTTTCAACCTCTCCAAAGTGCCTGAACATTTAGCCTAGGCATTTCAAATGTATTGGTACCACATACAAATGAACTGTTTACAAAAACAACATACATTACCAGTCAAAAATTTGGACACACCAAATCATTCAATGGTTTTTCTTTATTTTTACTATTTTATACATAGAATAATAGTGAAGATCAGAACAGTGAAATAACACATAGGGAATCATGTAGTAACCAAAAAAGTGCTAAACGAATCACAATATATTTTATATTTGAGATTCTTCAAAGTAGTAACCAAAAACAAATCAAAATATATGTTCTATTTTAGATTATTCAAAGTAGCCATATTTTGGCCTTTTGGCTTGCCAAGAGCTTTGCACACTCTTGACATTCTCTCAACCAGCTTCACCTGAAATTATTTTCCAATAGTCTTGAAGAAGTTCCCACATATGCTGAGCACTTGCTGGCTGCACATGTTGGTTGCTTTTCCTTCATTCTGCAGTCAAACTCATCCCAAACCATCTCAATTGGGTTGAGGTCGGGTGATTGTGGAGGTCAGGTCATCTGATGCAGTACTCCATCACTCTCTTTGGTCAAATAGCCCTTACACAGCCTGGAGGTGCGTTGAGTCATTGTCCTGTTGAAAAACAAATGATAGTCCCACTAAGTGCAAACCAGATGGGATGGCGTATCACTGCAGAATTCTGTGGTAGCCATGCTGTTAAAGTGTGCCTTGAATTCTAAATAAATCACTGAGAGTGTCAACAGCAAAACAACCCCACACAATCACACCTTCTCCTCCATGCTTCACGGTGGGAACCACACAATTGGTTCACCTACTCCGCGTCTCACAAAGACACGGCAGTTGGAACCAAAAATCTCACATTTGGACTCATCAGACCAAATGACAGATTTTCACTGGTCTAATGTCCATTGCTCGTGTTTCTTGGCCCAAGCAAGTCTTTTCTTCATATTGGTGTCCGTTAGTAGTGGTTTCTTTGCAGCAATTTGACCATGAAGGCCTGATTCACGTAGTCTCCTCTGAACAGTTGATGTTGAGATGTGTCTGTTACTTGATCTCTGTGAAGCATTTATTTGGGCTGTAATTTCTGAGGCTGGTAACTCTAATGATCTTATCCTCTGCAGCAGAGGCAACTCTGGGTCTTCCTTTCCTGTGGCAGTACTCATGAGAGCTAGTTTCATCATAGCGCTTGAGGGTTTTGCCCTAGATGCCCTAGAATAATGCCATAGAAGAAACTTTCAAAGTTCTTGACATTTTCCTGGATCGAATGCCTTTCATGTCTTAAAGTAATGGGCTGTCTTTTCTCTTTGCTTATTTGAGATGTTCTTGCAATTATATGGACTTGGTCTTTTACCAAATAGGGCTGTCTTCTGTATTTTATTTATTTATTTATTTTTTATTTCACCTTTATTTAACCAGGTAGGCAAGTTGAGAACAAGTTCTCATTTACAATTGCGACCTGGCCAAGATAAAGCAAAGCAGTTCGACACATACAACAACACAGAGTTTCACATGGAGTAAAACAAATATACAGTCAATAATACAGTAGAAAAATAAGTCTATATACAATGTGAGCAAATGAGGTGAGAAGGGAGGTAAAGGCAACAAAAAAGGCGATGGTGGCGAAGTAAATACAATATAGCAAATAAAACACTGGAATGGTACAATTGCAGTGGAAGAATGTGCAAATGTGTTCGAATGTGTTCAATATTCTTAGTTTTTCCCTTTTGTCCCTCTTGAAAAGCCATCTTTTATGCTAAAGTGATGAAATTAAAGCGATGAAATCTGTCTACAATGTAATGTAGCGTGCTCGGTGCGTCTCGTCTCTGAGCCAGGTAGCAATAGTTTGCATTACGCATAAAAGGTTCTAGGCCTTGCTTTTTCTCACCCAGGTCAACTGTATATCCCTGGAAAGCTTATCTCATTGGCTACAATAATGCCAATGTGCCATAGTAGCCAATCCCCTGTGTAATGGATGCCTATGGCATGTAAGCAAGACATATCATATTTTTCATGATCAAATATATAGTCACTCGGTGAACATTCAGAGTTGCCATTAAGTCATATATCATCAGATAACACTGGCAATAGGGGAGGATTCATTTCAGACTTCCCATGTAGCTTCAGCTCAAACACAGACCAAGTTGATATGTTTGCTGTTTGGTGTAAACGTTATGTAACATAAACATTTTGACTCTCGGGGCTGGTGATCAACAATGTTAGGGCACAGGCAGACAAATAAGACATCCTCATGATCTGTGGCATACCGGCTATCATTGTGAATCAACATATTCCGTGTTCATTTTGTTTATGCTTCACAACGCTAACTGGAATGTAGGGAGCAGCCTTCTTGAAATGAGGTCATCGGCTTGACCTGCTCTAATAGTTTCATATGCCCATATATGGTAGTAGGTCTCATCAAAGAATTTAAGGTACAGATCAATAGCCAAGATACTCAGCTTTCCCGAAGAGCAGCCTGTTTTTGCAGATAGGGCCACCGTTCTCATACCAGATTGAATTTAATTTAAAAAATCAATTAGGGACCCCAAATATGGCGAATTTACATTTAAGAGGTTAAGGATCATATCACCTCCACATTACCCAACACCCTAGACCCACTACAATTTATATACTGCCCCTACAGATCCATGGATGTTCATTGACTGCACACTTCCCTCTCCCACCTGACCTAGAGGAGTACTTACACTGCCTGCAGAAAGTCTTCACACCCCTTTACGTTTTACACGTTCTGTTGTGTTACAGCCTGAATTTGAAAATGTATTCAATTGAAATTTTGTGCCACTGATCTACACATAATACCCCAAAATGTCGAATTGGAATTACATTTGTAGACATTTTGGTATATTAATAAACTCAGCAAAAAAAGAAACATCCTCTCATTGTCAACTGCATTTATTTTCAGAAAACTTAACATGTGTAAATATTTGTATGAACATAACAAGTTTCAACAACTGAGACATAAACGGAGCAAGTTCCACAGACAGGTGACTAACAGAACTTGAACAATGTGTTCCTGAAGAAAGGGGGGGTCAAAATCAAAAGGAACAATCAGTATCTGGTGTGGCCACCAGCTTCATTAAGTACTGCAGTGCATCTCCTCCTCATGGACTGCACCAGATTTGCCAGTTATTGCTGTGAGAGCCCTCAATACATCCTCTCTCAGCCTATTGCGGATAGTCTGAGCACTGATGGAGGGATTATGCGTTCCTGGTGAAACCCGGGTAGTTGTTTTTGCCATCCTGTACCTGTCCTGCAGGTGTGATGTTCGGATGTACCTATCCTGTGCAGGTGTTGTTACACATGGTCTGCCACTGCGAGGACGATCAGCTGTCCATCCTGTTTCCCTGTAGCTCTGTCTTAGGTGTCTCACAGTACGGACATTGCAATTTCTTGCCTTCGCCACATCTGCAGTTCTCATGCCTCCTTGCAGCATGCCTAAGGCACATTCACTTAGATGAGCAGGGAGCCTGGGCATCTTTCTTTTGGTGTTTTTCAGAGTCAGTAGAAAGACCTCTTTAGTGTCCTAAGTTTTCATAACTGTGACCTTAATTGCCTACTGTCTGTAAGCTGTTAGTGTCTTAACGACCGTTCCACTGGTGCATGTTCATTAATTGTTTATGGTTCATTAAACAAGCATGGAAAATAGTGTTTAAACACTTTACAATGAAGATCGGTGAAGATATCTGGATTTTTATCTTATCTTTGAAAGACAGGGTCCTGAAAAAGGGATGTTTATTTTTTTGTTGAGTTCATATATTCAACCCCATTTGTTCTGGCAAGCCTAAATAAAACATGTGCTAAACAAGTCGCATAATAAATTGCATGGACTCACTCTGTGTGCAATAAATGTGGTTAACAGGATTTTATAATGATTACCCAATCTTTGTACCCCACACATACAATTATCTGCAAGGTCCCTCAGTCGAGTAGTGAATTTCAAGCACAGATTCACCCACAAGAAAAGGGTCTGAATACTGATGTTTTTATTTTGTTTACATGTGCTAATACTGCTAAAGCCCTGTTTTCGCTTTGTCATTATGGGGTACTGTGATGTCATTATGGATTATTGTGTGTAGATTGATGATGACATTTTTTTATTTAATCTATTTTAGAATAACGCTCTAACGTAACAAAATGTGGAAAAGGTCAAGGGATCTGAATACTTTCTGAATGCACTGTACACTGGAGTTGCTTACCAAGTCAACATTGAATGTTCCTGAATGGCCTAGTTTGAGTTTGAGTTTATTTTATTTTTACAGGGACAGTGCACATTAATCAATGTTTCAGTAAAAGTGCCTGTTTTAGCCAGCCGGCTAATTTTCAACCGCAGTCCCTGGGCAGGTTATTATTAAAAATATTTACAATATAGACAATTTGAGCATATAGACAATTTACAGACAGAGCAACACAGGACAAGCAAGACGTACATACTGTCACGTTCTGACCGTTATTTCCTTTGTTTTGTATTTATTTAGTATGGTCAACCCCATTTGTTCTGGACTAAATAAGAACAATGACATAGCTGACTACAGACATTTGACCATGCTGGTCAACATTTGAACATCTTGGGACCCGGCACAGCAGAGGACTGGCCACCCCACATACTGTCACGTTCTGACCGTTATTTCCTTTGTTTTGTATTTATTTAGTATGGTCAGGGCGTGAGTCAGTGTTTTCTTTATTAAAATTCAACATGAACACAAACCACGCCGCATATTGGTCCTCCGATCCTTTTAGGGAGTTTTCGCCTTTTACACCTCCTGTTTGGGGTTTTCTTCGGAAGATGTACGAAGGGCTATATAAATAAATTTGATTTGATTTGATTTTGGTCAGGGCGTGAGTCAGTGTTTTCTTTATTAAAATTCAACATGAACACAAACCACGCCGCATATTGGTCCTCCGATCCTTGTCGCCTCTCCTCTTCGGAAGAAGAGGAGGAAATCCCTGAAAGAATCACCCACCACAACAGGACCAAGCGGTGTGGTGAGCGGCAGCAGGGACAGCGGCCAGCATCACAGGACTCCTGGGAGGAGATATTGAACGGAGAGGGACCCTGGGCACAGGCTGGTGAATATCGCCGCCCCAAAGCAGAGCTGGGGGCAGCGAAGGCTGAGCGGCGGAGATATGAAGAGGCAGCACCGCAGCGCGACAGGTACGAGAGACAGCCACAACATTTTTTCGGGGGGAGGCACATGAGGTGTGGGGCTAAGCCAGGTAGCAGACCTGAGCTCACTCCTCGTGTTTATTATAAGCAGGGCGTTACTGGTCAGGCACCGTGTTATGCGGTTATGCGCACGGTGTCGCCAGTACATGCCCATAGCCCGGTGCGCTACAGGGAAGCCCCCCGAAAGTGTCATGCGAGTGTGGGCATCGAGCCAGGGAGTATGGTGCCTGCTCAGCGTGTCTGGTCGCCGGTACGCAGTTTTGGTCCAGGGTATCCTGCGTCGGCTCTGCGTACTGTGTCTCCGGGCGCTGGGAGGGTGCAGTGCGTCCTATGCCTGCGCTCCGCTCGTGCCGGGCAAATGTGGGAGTGGAGCCTAAGGGAGAGGTGCGCATAGTAGGCACTTGATCTCCCGTGCTTACCCACAACCTGTGCCTGCACTCTGGAGGGTCCGGGCTCCCCCACATCCCGGTCCTTCAGGTGCCTCCTCCTAACACCAAACCTCCTGGAGGTCTCCCCAGCCTGGTGGGTCCTGTGGCAGCCCCACGCACCAGGCTGTCTCTCTGTCTCCTCCCTACAGGTGTTCCCGCCTGTCCGGCGCTGCCAGAGCTCCTCCATCCAGCACTGCCAGAGCTCTCCTCCTTTCTAGTGCTGCAGGAGTCTACAGTCTGCCCAGCGCTGCCTGAGCTACCCGTCTGCCCAGCGCCATCAGTGCTGCCAGTCTGCAAGGAGCCGCCATTGCCGCCAGTCTGCAAGGAGCCGCCTGAGCCGCCAGTCTGCAAGGAGCCGCCATTGCCGCCAGTCAGCCAGGATCTGCCAGAGCCGCCAGTCAGCCAGGATCTGCCAGAGCCGCCAGTCAGCCAGGATCTGCCAGAGTCGTCAGCCAGTACGGGGCTACCCCTATGTCCCGAGCTGCCCATCTGTCCCGAGCTGCCCCTCTGTCCCGAGCTGCCCCTCAGTCCAGTGGGGTCATTTAGAAGGGTCGCCATGGTTAGGAAGCCACGGAGGCGGACAATGAGGCGGACTAAGACTATGGTGAAGTGGGGTCCACGTCCCGCGCCAGAGCCACCACCGCGGACAGACGCCCACCCAGACCCTCCCCTATAGGTTAAGGTTTTGCGGCCGGAGTCCGCACCTTTGGGGGGGTGGGTACTGTCACGTTCTGACAGTTATTTCCTTTGTTTTGTATTTATTTAGTATGGTCAGGGCGTGAGTTGGGATGGGCAGTCTATGTTTGTTTTTCTATGATTTGGGCATTTGTATGATTCGGCCTAGTATGATTCTCAATCAGAGGCAGGTGTCATTAGTTGTCTCTGATTGAGAATCATACTTAGGTAGCCTGGGTTTCACTGTTTGTTTGTGGGTGATTGTCTATGTTGATTGCTTGTGGCAGCACAGTTCTCATTAGCTTCACGGTCGTTATTTCGTTTATTGTTTTTGTATAGTGTGTTTCAGTGTTCAATGTTTTCTTTATTAAAATTCAAGATGAACACAAACCACGCCGCATATTGGTCCTCCAATCCTTCTCGCCTCTCCTCTTCAGATAAAGAGGAGGAAGACAGGTGACACATACAGACAGAGCAACATAGAACAAAAAGCAGCAAGACAAAATTCATGAAAGCAACAGTTACAGTTTTGACTTAAAAATTGTCATAAAATCTATGGAAAGACTTGAAAATGACTATCTAGTAATGATCAACAATGATCTTGGCAGCGCTTGAAGAGTTTAAACAAGAATAATGAGCAATCCAGGTGTGCAAAGATCTTAGAGAATTACCCAAAAAATCTCACAGTTTTAAATCGCTGGCAGGTGATTCTAATATGTATTGACTCAGGAGGTCAAATACTTATCTAACCAAGATATATTAATGTTTTATTTTTAATTCATGTTGTTTTTTTATCAAATTTTTCTTCCATTTTGACATTACAGAATATTTTGTGTAAAAAAAAAGAAAATTAAATCAATTTTAATCCCAATTTAGAACAGAACAAAATGTGGAAAAAGTCAGCACATAAGAATGCTGTTCATCAACTACAGCTCAGCCTTCAACACCATAGTGCCCTCCAAGCTCATCACTAACCTCAGGGCCATGGGTCTAAACCCCGCCCTGTGAAACATCAGGAAGTCCTTGACCCCAAGTGGTGAAGGTAGGCAGCAACACCTGTGCTGTGCTGATCCTCAACTCTGGGGCCCCACAGGGGTGCGTGCTCAGCCCTCTCCTGTACTCACTGTTCACCCATAACTGTGTGGCCATGCACGTCTCCAACTTAATCATCAATTGTGCTGACTACACATCAGTGGTTTAGACTAGAATAGATATATTATTAGTCTGTATTATATTTGGGGGTATTTCATATAAAACATGCAACAGGTAAAGAATAACAAAATTACAGAATTATACCTTCGCCATGTAATCTTGACTCACCAACAATTATGTTTTTCAAACTGTTGGCACATTCTGATGTGGTTTTGAAACAAGTTTGTTTGCTAGCCTGTGCATTAGGTAAAGAGGTTGAGATTTATCCCCTCAGCCAGGCTCAGAGTCTGAGTGCTAATGGGACTCAGTGAGGTGTGCGTGTGTGTGTTTGTGTACCTGTTTGTATTTGTTTTTTGGGATTGATTTCCTTAGCTTAGTGGTCTTTTCAATAACATTGGTGTCATCCCCATAGCGGTTGTTTTGGTGGTACATAGCGGTTGTTTTGGTGGTGCATCCCCATAGCGGTTGTTTTGGTGGTGTCATCACCATAGTGGTTGTTTTGGTGGTGTCATCCCCATAGTGGTTGTTTTGGTGGTACATAGCGGTTGTTTTGGTGGTGTCATCCCCATAGCGGTTGTTATGGTGGTGTCATCCCCATAGCGGTTGTTTTGGTGGTTTCATCCCCATAGTGGTTGTTTTGGTGGTGTCATCCGCACAGTGGTTGTTTTGGTGGTGTCATCCCCATAGCGGTTGTTTTGGTGGTACGTAGCGGTTGTTTTAGGGCTGGGTAAGTAACCAAAGAGTTAGGGCTGGGTAACTAAAGAGTTAGGGCTGGGTAAGTAAAGAGTTAGGGCTGGGTAAGTAACAAAAGAGTTAGGGCTGGGTAAGTAAAGAGTTAGGGCTGGGTAAGTAACCAAAGAGTTAGGGCTGGGTAACTAACCAAAGAGTTAGGGCTGGGTAAGTAACCAAAGAGTTAGGGATGGGTAACTAACCAAAGAGTTAGGGCTGGGTAAGTAACCAAAGAGTTAGGGATGCGTAACTAACTAAAGAGTTAGGGCTGGGTAACTAACTAAAGAGTTAGGGCTGGGTAATTAACCAAAGAGTTAGGGCTGGGTAACTAACCAAAGAGTTAGGGCTGGGTAACTAACCAAAGAGTTAGGGCTGGGTAACTAACTAAAGAGTTAGGGATGGGTAACTAACTAAAGAGTTAGGGCTGGGTAACTAACTAAAGAGTTAGGGCTGGGTAATTAACTAAAGAGTTAGGGCTGGGTAACTAACCAAAGAGTTAGGGCTGGGTAACTAACTAAAGAGTTAGGGATGGGTAACTAACTAAAGAGTTAGGGCTGGGTAACTAACTAAAGAGTTAGGGCTGGGTAACTAACTAAAGAGTTAGGGATGGGTAACTAACTAAAGAGTTAGGGCTGGGTAACTAACTAAAGAGTTAGGGCTGGGTAACCAAAGCCAATCTGCAGTGAAGAACTCCATATAAACACGGTGTTGATTCTCATCCTCAGATATGCACACGAACATACAATACGTCCAAAATCATTTATAAATTAGTTTTTTTCAATGTTGACTCGAGACAGAGTTTGCTAGATCAGAATCTATGCAAAGATGTGGATGATCAGGACAGACATCATACAACATGTTGGAAGGATGAATGTTGACGTCATTGTCCAAGTTAGGGATAGTGGATATTTGCCTCCCAGGTACCACCACCACCACAGCTCCCAATGCTCTTGTAGTCACTGGATGCACATATTTGTGTATGCATACAGAATCACACTCACACTCACACAAACACACGCAAACGCACACGCACACGCACACGCACACGCACATGCACACGCACACGCACACGCACACGCACACACACACACACACACACACACACACACACACACACACACACACACACACACACACACACACACACACACACACACACACACACACACACACACACACACACACACACACACAAGACAAGCAGATGTGTGCACCGGTCAAAGGGTGGCCTCACAGCGGGACCTGAGAAAGCGAGACTGCTACATCACCAGTAATAGAGATCCTATACTCCTAAAGCACCTTCAAAAAGTATTCACTCCACTTGACTTATTACACATTTTGTTGTCTTAAAGCCTGAATTAAAAACAGATTAAATATACTTTTTTTCTTGTCATTAATCTACAGTCGTGGCCAAAAGTTTTGAGAATGACACAAATATACATTATCACTAAGTCTGCTGCCTCAGTATGTTTGATGGCAATTTACATATACTCTAGAATGTTTTGAAGAGTTATCAGATTAATTGAAATTAATTGCAAAGTCCCTCTTTGCCATGCAAGTTAACTGAATCCCCCAAAAACATTTCCACTGCATTTTAACCCTGCCACGGCAAAGGACCAGCTGACATCATGTCAGTGATTCTCCCGTTAACACGGGTGTGAGTGTTGACGAGGACAAGCCTGGAGATCACTCTGTCATGCTGATTGACTTCGAATAACAGACTGGAAGCTTCAAAAGGAGGGTGGTGCTTGGAATCATTGTTCTTCCTCTGTCAATCATGGTTACCTGCAAGGAAACATGTGCCGCCATCATTGCATTGCACAAAAAGGGCTTCACAAGCAAGGATATTGCTGTCAGTAAATCAACCTTTTATCGGATCATCAAGGACTTCAAGGAGAGTGGTTCAATTTTTGTGAAGAAGGCTGCAGGGCGCCCAAGAAAGTCCAGCAAGCGCCAGGAATGTCTCCTAAAGTTGATTCACCTACGGGATCGGGGCACCACAAGTACAGAGCTTGCTCAGGAATGGCGGCAGGCAGGCGTGAGTGCATCTGCATGCACGGTGAGGTGAAGACCTTTGGAGGATGGCCTGGTGTCAAGAAGGGCAGCAAAGAAGCCACTTCTCTCCAGGAAAAACATCAGGGACAGACTGATATTCTGCAATATATCAGAATATCAGTCTGTCCCCAATACAGGGATTGGACTGCTGAGGACTGGGGTAAAGTCATTTTCTCTGATGAATCCCCTTTCCGATTGTTTGGGGCATCCGGAAAAAAGCTTGTCCGGGGAAGACAAGGTGAGCGCTACCATCAGTCCTGTGTCATGTCAACAGTTAAGCATCCTGAGACCATTCATGTGTGGGGTTGCTTCTCAGCCAAGGGAGTGGGCTCACTCACAAATATTCCTAAGAAAACAGCCATGAATAAAGAATGGTACCAACACATCCTCCTAGAGCAACTTCTCCCAACCATCCCGGAGCAGTTTGGTGACGAACAATGCCTTTTCCAGCATGATGGAGCACTTTTCCATAAGGCAAAAGTGATAACTAAGAGGCTCGGGGAACAACACATCATTATTCTGGGTTCATGGCCAGGAAACTCCCCAGACCTTAATCCCATTGAGAACTTGTGGTCAATCCTCAAGAGGCGGGTGGACAAACAAAAACCCACAAATTCTGACAAACTCCAAGCATTGATTATGAAAGAATGGGCTGCCATCAGTCAGGATGTGGCCCAGAAGTTAATTGACAGCATGCCAGGGTGGATTGCAGAGGTCTTGAAAAAGAAGGGTCAACACTGCAAATATTGACTCTTTGCATCAACTTCATGCAATTGTCAATAAAAGCCTTTGACACTTATGAAATTCTTATAATTATATTTCAGTATTCCATAGTAACATCTGACAAAAATATATAAAGACACTGAAACAGCAAACTTTGTGGAAGTGTATATTTGTGTCATCCTCAAACCTTTTGGCCACGACTGTATACACAATACCCCATAATGACAAAGTGAAAACATGTTTAAGGAATTTCAGTAAATGTATTGATAAATAAATACAGAAATATCAAATTTACATAAATTCACACCCCAGAGTCAATACTTTGTAAAAGTACCTTTGGCAATAATTACAGTTGTGAGGGTTTCTGGGTAAGTTTCTAAGAGCTTTCCACATCTGCATTGTGCAACATTTTCCCATTATTATTTTCAAAATTCTTTAAGCTCTCAAATTGGTTGTTGATCATTGCTAGACAACCATTTTCATTTATTTCTATGCATTCTTAAGTAGATTTAAGTCAAAACTGTAACTCAGTCACTCAGAAACATTCACTGTCTTCTTGGTGTGCAACTCCAGTGTAGATGAGGCCTTGTCTTTTAGGTTATTGTCCTGCTGAATGATGAATTAATCTCCTAGTGTCTGGTGGAAAGTACACTGAACCAGGTTTTCCTCTAGGATTTTCCCTGTGCTTAGCTTCATTCCATTTATTTTTGTAGCCTGAAAACCTCCCCAGTCCTTATAAACTACAAGCATACCCATAACATGATGCAGCCACCAACTTGCTTCAATATATGGAGTGATACTCAGTAATGTGTTGTCCCAAACATAACACTTTGCATTCAGGACAAAAAGTGAATTGCTTTGTCACATGTATTGCAGTATTGCTTTAGTGCCCTGTTGAAAACAGGATACTTTTTTTGGAATATGTTTTTATTCTGTACAGACTTCCTTCTTTTCACTATGTCAATTAGGTTAGTATTATGGAGTAACTCCAATGTTGTTGGTCCATCCTTAGTTTTCTCATTTCACAGCCATTAAACTCGCCAGGGCTCTCCAGAGGGTAGTGCGGTCTGCACAACGCATCACCAGGGGAAAACGACCTGCCCTCCAGGACACCTACAGCACCCGTAGTCACAGGAAGGCCAAAAAGATCATCAAGGACAACAACCACCCAAGCCATGGCCTGTTCACCCCACTACCATCCAGAAGGCGAGGTCAGTACATGTGCATCAAAACTGGGACCAAGAGACTGAAAAATAAATAGATAACTAGTCACTTTAATAACTCCACTTTAATAATGGTATCTTGCATTATTAATCCCATAGGTACTGTATATAGTGTGTTTTTACACCATCCATTACATCTTGCCTATGCCACTCGTTCATCCATATATTTATATGTAAATATATTCGATTTGTGTGGATTAGGTAGTTGTTGTGGAATTCTTAGATATTACTTGTTAGATATTACTGCACTGTCGGAACTAGAAACACAAGCATTTCGCTACGCTCGCAATAACATCTGATATCCATGTGTATTTGACCAATAACATTTGCTATCCATGTGTATATGACCAATAACATCTGCTAACTGTCACGTTCTGACCTTAGTTCTTTTGTTATGTCTTTGTTTTAGTATGGTCAGGGCGTGAGTTTGGTGGGTTGTCTATGTTAGTTTTTCTATGATTTTCTATTTCTGTGTTTGTCCCGGTATGGTTCTCAATCAGAGGCAACTGTCAATCGTTGTCCCTGATTGAGAACCATATTTAGGTAGCCTGTTTTCGATTGTGTTTTGTGGGTGGTTATTTTCAGTCTTTGTGTGTGTCTGTACCAGACAGAACTGTTCCGGTTGTTTTCAGTCTTTGTGTGTGTCTGCACCAGACAGAACTGTTCCGGTTGTTTTCAGTCTTTGTGTGTGTCTGTACCAGACAGAACTGTTCCGGTTGTTTTCAGTCTTTGTGTGTGTCTGTACCAGACAGAACTGTTCCGGTTGTTTTCAGTCTTTGTGTGTGTCTGTACCAGACAGAACTGTTCCGGTTGTTTTCAGTCTTTGTGTGTGTCTGCACCAGACAGAACTGTTCCGGTTGTTTTCAGTCTTTGTGTGTGTCTGCACCAGACAGAACTGTTCCGGTTGTTTTCAGTCTTTGTGTGTGTCTGCACCAGACAGAACTGTTCCGGTTGTTTTCAGTCTTTGTGTGTGTCTGCACCAGACAGAACTGTTCCGGTTGTTTTCAGTCTTTGTGTGTGTCTGCACCAGACAGAACTGTTCCGGTTGTTTTCAGTCTTTGTGTGTGTCTGTCTGTACCAGACAGAACTGTTCTGGTTGTTTTCAGTCTTTGTGTGTGTCTGTACCAGACAGAACTGTTCCGGTTGTTTTCAGTCTTTGTGTGTGTCTGCACCAGACAGAACTGTTCCGGTTGTTTTCAGTCTTTGTGTGTGTCTGTACCAGACAGAACTGTTCCGGTTGTTTTCAGTCTTTGTGTGTGTCTGTACCAGACAGAACTGTTCCGGTTGTTTGTTGTTTTTGTTATTCAGTGTTCAGTTGACTTTATTAAAAAGATGAACAGGTACCACGCTGCGCCTTGGTCCTCACCTTCTTCCACCGACAGACATTACACTAACCATGTGATCAATAACATCTGTTAACCATGTGTATGTGACCAATAACATCTGTTAACCATGTGTATGTGACCAATAACATCTGCTAACCATGTGACCAATAACATCTGCTAACCATGTGACCAATAACATCTGCTAACCATGTGTATGTGACCAATAACATCTGCTAACCATGTGACCAATAACATCTGTTAACCATGTGTATGTGACCAATAACATCTGCTAACCATGTGACCAATAACATCTGTTAACCATGTGTATGTGACCAATAACATCTGCTAACCATGTGTATGTGACCAATAACATCTGTTAACCATGTGTATGTGACCAATAACATCTGCTAACCATGTGACCAATAACATCTGCTAACCATGTGTATGTGACCAATAACATATGTTAACCATGTGTATGTGACCAATACCTCTTCCTCCCTACCACTGAGGAAGTACAGCTCCCGCTCAGCCCAGTCAAAACTGTTCGCTGCCCTGGCCCCCCAATGGTGGAACAAACTCCCTCACGACGCCAGGACAGCGGAGTCAATCACCACCTTCCGGAGACACCTGAAACCCCACCTCTTTAAGGAATACCTAGGATAGGTTAAGTAATCCCTCTCACCCCACCCCCCCTAAGTTTTAGATGCACTATTGTTAAGTGACTGTCCCACTGGATGTCATAAGGTGAATGCACCAATTTGTAAGTCGCTCTGGATAAGAGCATCTGCTAAATGACTTAAATGTAAATGTAATGTAAATGCAATAACATCTGCTAACCATGTGACCAATAACATCTGCTAACCATGTGTATGTGACCAATAACATCTGCTAACCATGTGACCAATAACATCTGCTAACCATGTGACCAATAACATCTGCTAACCATGTGTATGTGACCAATAACATCTGCTAACCATGTGACCAATAACATCTGTTAACCATGTGTATGTGACCAATAACATCTGCTAACCATGTGACCAATAACATCTGTTAACCATGTGTATGTGACCAATAACATCTGCTAACCATGTGACCAATAACATCTGTTAACCATGTGTATGTGACCAATAACATGTGCTAACCATGTGACCAATAACATCTGTTAACCATGTGTATGTGACCAATAACATCTGTTAACCATGTGTATGTGACCAATAACATCTGTTAACCATGTGTATGTGACCAATAACATCTGCTAACCATGTGTATGTGACCATTAACATGTGCTAACCATGTGACCAATAACACCTGTTAACCATGTGTATGTGACCAATAACATCTGCTAACCATGTGACCAATAACATCTGCTAACCATGTGACCAATAACATCTGCTAACCATGTGACCAATAACATCTGCTAACCATGTGACCAATAACATCTGTTAACCATGTGACCAATAACATCTGTTAACCATGTGTATGTGACCAATAACATATGTTAACCATGTGTATGTGACCAATAACATATGTTAACCATGTGTATGTGACCAATAACATCTGCTAACCATGTGACCAATAACATGTGTTAACCATGTGTATGTGACCAATAACATCTGTGTATGTGACCAATAACATCTGCTAACCATGTGTATGTGACCAATAACATATGTTAACCATGTGTATGTGACAAATAACATCTGTTAACCATGTGTATGTGACCAATAACATCTGCTAACCATGTGACCAATAACAGGTGCTAACAATGTGACCAATAACATCTGTTAACCATGTGTATGTGACCAATAACATGTGCTAACCATGTGACCAATAACATCTGTTAACCATGTGACCATTAACATCTGTTAACCATGTGTATGTGACCAATAACATGTGCTAACCATGTGACCAATAACATGTGCTAACCATGTGACCAATAACATCTGTTGACCATGTGTATGTGACCAATAACATCTGTTAACCATGTGTAAGTGACCAATAACATCTGCTAACCATGTGTATGTGACCATTAACATCTGCTAACCATGTGACCAATAACATCTGCTAACCATGTGACCAAAAACATATGTTAACCATGTGTATGTGACCAATAACATCTGTTAACCATGTGACCATTAACATCTGTTAACCATGTGTATGTGACCAATAACATGTGCTAACCATGTGACCAATAACATGTGCTAACCATGTGACCAATAACATCTGTTAACCATGTGTATGTGGCCAATAACATCTGTGTATGTGACCAATAACATCTGCTAACCATGTGTATGTGACCAATAACATATGTTAACCATGTGTATGTGACAAATAACATCTGTTAACCATGTGTATGTGACCAATAACATCTGCTAACCATGTGACCAATAACAGGTGCTAACAATGTGACCAATAACATCTGTTAACCATGTGTATGTGACCAATAACATGTGCTAACCATGTGACCAATAACATCTGTTAACCATGTGACCATTAACATCTGTTAACCATGTGTATGTGACCAATAACATGTGCTAACCATGTGACCAATAACATGTGCTAACCATGTGACCAATAACATCTGTTGACCATGTGTATGTGACCAATAACATCTGTTAACCATGTGTATGTGACCAATAACATCTGCTAACCATGTGTATGTGACCATTAACATCTGCTAACCATGTGACCAATAACATCTGCTAACCATGTGTATGTGACCATTAACATATGCTAACCATGTGACAAATAACATATGCTAACCATGTGTATGTGACCAATAACATCTGTTAACCATGTGTATGTGACCAATAACATCTGTTAACCATGTGTATGTGACCAATAACATCTGTTAACCATGTGTATGTGACCATTAACATCTGCTAACCATGTGTATGTGACCAATAACATCTGCTAACCATGTGTATGTGACCATTAACATCTGCTAACCATGTGTATGTGACCAATAACATCTGCTATCCATGTGTATGTGACCAATAACATCTGCTAACCATGTGTATGTCACCAATAAAATTTGATCAGATTTGAAATTCGTAACTTATTTTAAAGTCACCAGCGGCCTCATGGTGAAATCCCTGAGCGGTTTCTTTCCTTTCCGTCAACTGAGTTAGGAAGGAGGCCTGTATCTTTGTAGTGACTGGGTGTATTGATACACCATCCAAAGTGTCACTAATAACTTCACCATGCTCAAAGGGATATTCAATATCTGCTTTTTTTTTTGTTTTTTTTACCCATCTACCAACAGATGCCTTTCTTTGCCATGCAATGGAAAACCTCCCTGGTCTTTGTGGTCAAATCTGTGTTTGAAATTCACTGCTTGACTGGGGAACCTTACGGATAATGAATTGTATGTGTGGGTTACAGAGATGAGGTAGTCATTCAAAAATCACGTTAAACACTATTATTGCACACATGCAATTTATTATGTGACTTGTTAAGCATTATTTTTTACTCCTGAACTTAATTAGCCTTGCAATAACAATGGGATTGAATACTTTTAAGACATTTAGAGTTTTCATTTTTTATTCATTTGTAAAAAAAAAATATTTAAAAAAATCGAAAAACATACCTCCACTTTGACATTATGGGGTAAGGCTGTAACACAACAAAAAGTGAGGAAAGTCAAAGGCGCTTTATATGCTCAGTGTAATTATATGGGTTTACTTTTAAACCAATTTGTGCCAAGTGCTGATGTTCAAAAGGCCTTTATTGTAAGGGATTTCCTCCTCTTCTTCCGAAGAGGAGAGGCGAAAGGGATCGGAGGACCAATATGCGGCATGGTAAGTGTCTATGGTTCTTTTAATAAGAAATACTACACATGAACAAACTAACAAAACAAGAAACGTGAAAACCCCAAACAACCCTATCTGGTGCAAACACAGAGACAGGAACAATCACCCACAAACACACAGTGAAACCCAGGCTACCTAAGTATGATTCTCAATCAGAGATAACTAATGACACCTGCCTCTGATTGAGAACCATACTAGGCCGGAACATAGAAAAACAAACATAGACTGCCCACCCCAACTCACGCCCTGACCATACTAAATAATGACAAAACAAAGGAAATAAAGGTCAGAACGTGACATTTATAGATACATTTGATTTGATTGAATTTGATTGTCTACTTGACATGGCTAAAATGTCTCTCCTGGGGGTCATGCGTTCAGCGAACTAGGTCATATTCACCATGCTGATCATTTTACACAAGTTTTGAAGTGAATTTACAGGTTTGTGGTGTGAAAACGTCTCAATCAGCCCTGTACTGACTTTTCATCAGAATCTCCTGCTGTGTTTAGGGTTACAATAGACTGTTCAAATTGTCTGGAAATTCAAGCTCTCATGGCAAGTTTTTATGTAATCATTCTACAGAGTCTAATATACTTCACAATGGAATGCAGTGGAGCAGAAGGTTGCCTTTTCTCTTTTCAATACTATCTGAATGGCTAGTTTTACTCCGTAGGCGCCTGCCACTTGCCACAGGTGAGATGAGTTACACATAAACGAGAATCACTTTCCTTCAACCAAATTAATTAGAATTTTTTATAATTTGGCTTTGAAGTGAAACATCTCCATTGCATTTAATTTAATTTCATTTCATTTCATTGGTCATGTTACATGTTACGACTAAAGGTGTTTTCAATTTCTACTTATTTGAGTAGTAATTATTTGAGTAGTAATAGTGAATTGTGCTAGGCAGGGTGCCAATATATTACGTATCTGTAAATGCGAACACCGGGAAAGGACTATATTTAAAAAGTCATTAAATTAGCAGACAGACATATCTTCGCTGATGGTTACACATGCACACATACTCGCAAGTATGCACTCAAACACTCATGAACGCACACACACACGCACGCACGCACACACACACACACACACACACACACACACACACACACACACACACACACACACACACACACACACACACACACGCACACACGCGCACACACGCACACGCACGCACACACACACACACACACACACACACACACACACACACACACACACACACACACACACACACACACACACACACACACACACACACACACACACACACACACACACACACACAGCACGATATCCTGCTTCCTGTGTGTAGCCTTCCACTCACCCTCTCCTCCTCTCCTTCTCTCCTCTTTTCCTCCGCTCCTTCTCTCCTTCCCTGCTCCTCTCCTCCTCTCCTCCTCTCCTCTTATCCTCCTCCTCTCCTCTTCTACTCCTCTCCTCCTCCTCTACTTCTCTCCTCTCCTTTTTCTCTCCTTCCCTCCTTTCCTCATCTCCTCCTCTCCTCCTTCTCTCCTTCCCTCTCCTCCTCTCATTCTCTTCTCATCTCCTCCTCTCCTCCTTCTCTCCATCTCTCCTTCTCTCCTCCCCTCTCCTTCTCCTCTCATTCTCTCCTCTTCTCCTCCCCTCTCCTTCTCCTCTCCTCCTCTCCTTCTCTTCGTCCCTCCACTACTCCTCTTCTCTCATGCCCTGCATACAAAGGATAAAAGGCGCTATGTGGATCTGCACGAATTGCACATCCCATTCGTCGTGGTATCGTGCAACCCAATTGAAACTGTTGACAGGCTCTGGGGTTGAGCAGAGTGCTCCTCTCAGGAAGTAGGACTCCGTCCCAAACAGAATATTTGAGTGGAGTTGAGAGGTTGGAAATCCCGCATGGAGCCATTCTGGCGTTCCACTTCTTTCCAACCGCTCTGCTGAAAACTGCTCCAAATTCTCTGTTCATTAAAATCACAATTGAACCCATCTATTTTTTGTGAATACCTGGACGTAGCATTTTGTTTTGAAGTATTGAAACCAAACCATCAGCCCCCTCCTGTACTCCCTGCTCACCCATGACTGCGTGGCCACTCACGCCTCCATCTCAATCATCAAGTTTGCAGTAATATGCCTGATTACCAACAATGACGAGACAGCCTACAGGGGGGAGGTGAAGGCCTTGGGAGAGTGGTGTCAGGAAAATAATCTCTCACTCGACGTCAACAAAACAAAGGAGCTGATCGTGGGCTTCAGGAAACAGCAGAGGGAGCACACCCCCTATCTACATCGAAGGGACCGCAGTGGAGAAGGTGGAAAGCTTCAAGTTCCTCGGCGTACACATCACTGACATTCTGAAATTGTCATCCCACACAGACAGTGTGGTGAAGAAGGCGTAATAGCCTTCTTCAGGAGGCTGAAGAAATGTGGCTTGTCACCTAACACCCTCACAAACTTTTACAGATGCACCACTGAGAGCATCCTGTTGGGCTGAATCACTGCTTGGTACGGCAATTGCACCGCACACAAATGCAGGGCTCTCCAGAGGGTGGTGTGATCTGCCCAACGCATCACCGTGGGCAAACTACCTGGCCTCCAGGACACTTACAGCACCCAATATCACAGGAAGGCAAAAAAGATAATCAAGGACATCAACCACCCGAGCCACGGCCTGTTCAACCCGTTATCATCCAGAAAGCGAGGTCATTACAGGTACATCAAAGCTGTGACCGAGAGACTGAAAAACAGCTTCTATCTCAAGGCCATCAGACTGTTAAATAGCCATCACTAGCCGGCTTCCACCCAGTTACTCAACCCTGCACCTTAAAGACTGCTGCCCCATGTACATAGACATGGAACACTGATCACTTTAATAATGTTTACATACTGATTTACTCAACTCATATGTATATACTGTATTCTATTCTACTGTATTTTAGTCAAAGCCTCTCTGACATTGCTTGATCTAATATTTGTATATTTCTTAATTCCAATATTTTACTTTTAGATTTGTGTGAATTGTTTTTTAAGATACTAATGCACTGTTGGAGCTAAGAACACAGTCATTTAGTTTGATACTACAGCACTGTTGGAGCTAGGAACACAGGCATTTAGTTAGATACTACAGCACTGTTGGAGCTAGGAACACAGGCATTTAGTTAGATACTACAGCACTGTTGGAGCTAGGAACACAGGCATTTCGCTACACGCGCGATAACATCTACTAAATATGTTGTATGTGACCAATAACATCTACTAAATATGTGATGTGACCTATAACATCTACTAAATATGTGATGTGACCTATAACATCTACTAAATATGTGATGTGACCTATAACATCTACTAAATATGGTGTATGTGACCTATAACACCTGCTAAATATGTGATGTGACCTATTCAATTTGAATGAAAACTATTATAATTGAAAACAGGAAATGATGACTGTAAGAAGTGGTCATCATTTCAAATAGGCTACATTCCGTAATAAACAGGATAATAAAACTCTAGACAGGGCAGGAGCTAGACAGGTCAGGAGCTAGACAGGGCAGGAGCTAGACAGGTCAGGAGCTAGACAGGGCAGGAGCTAGACAGGTCAGGAGCTAGACAGGGCAGGAGCTAGACAGGTCAGGAGCTAGACAGGGCAGGAGCTAGACAGGTCAGGAGCTAGACAGGTCAGGAGCTAGACAGGTAGCCTAAGAAGAATCATAAATAAATTATATTATTTCAATTATTTCAAGGCCATAGCGTACAAAGACATACATTGTGAAGCATTTGTGAGTGGGACACACGAGGCTGGCAGGAACATTTAGCACTCAGCATTTAAACAACATTTTGTTGTATTAAATCCTTATAGTCTATAAATTGCACACACAGGCTGTGACTTACTTAGAATTAAACAAAAAAATGCTTTATTAGGCTCGGTCTACAGTGCCTTTGAAGTCATTTTTAGAAATAGGAGTTTGGTCAGAGTCTGTGGTTTCAGGCTCCTGTGATAGTGCCGGGAGAGAGCAGGTCAGCAGTGGAGAATGTCCTCTCCGCTCTCAGGGCCACTGGGGATGTTGAAAACCCTTCGGTCAGCTCTTGCAGGCTGGGCAGGGATGTGTAGTTGTTTTTTTTTTTTTTTTTTCCGCAGGTAGGCTTAAAAGATTTTAGATTAAATAATCCCTATAAAAACGTGAAGCTCCTTGAAAGAGGTAATATGCCAGGCATTTTGGGTCAAAATCAATGATGACCTGTTGTATATAGGCCTAATAGAACGAAAATGAACAACGCTTTGAAGAGACCAGATTCTTTTGTTTAGAAATACTTTGCTACAATGATGCACTTAGCTAGCTAACTAGCTAGCATCGATCCTTTCCGTTAGCATGTGCACATAGCAAGTACACCATCATGCTTCGGGATACCTGTCTTTTCAGATTCCACAATAATTATTTTGTTGTGGACACTACATCACCACACTCCCTCTCTTGCTCTTGGCCCTCCTCATCTTTCTAAGTCACCTTGATTTTCCACCTGTGTGTTTTATCAGTTTCTGTATTAAAATCAGGGCTGCAACTTTCACTGGGGTAAGTTGCAACCCTGCATTTCAGAATGTGTGTGGGGGACGGGGGGGACATTTTTTATCATTGGAATTTGATATAAAACAAGGCAATGGTATGCTTCTGGGCAGTCGGGTAGGCTGTTTGGAGTGTTTATCTGACTGGATAAGAAAATACCCCTCCCCCACTTCTAGAATCAAAGTTGCAGCCCTTATTTAAATACTTAGCATACTGGATGACAGTAGCTAAAGCAAGGGGCTATAGCAGCACACAAGTAGTCTACAAATGTATGCTGGGTCAGGCATGCTCTGAGCCTGTGAAATAAGCGGTACTTGAGCGAAATTGGAGCAGGCGAGAAGGCCTACGCTTCAGCCTTTGTGAAACTCACTCCACGTCTCTAGTCAAATTGGGCATGCTCCACTCCTCACTCCGCTCCAGCTCTGCTAACATACTCTAGGTCAACCAGACCTCAGTTCCGAGGTCGGGTTGTCATGGGAGACAAGGTTAATCAAAGGACCCCCGTCTCAGACTCCCAGTTGAAGGTCCTAGGCTGTGTCCCAAATGGCACTCTATTCCCTATTTAGTGCACTGCTTTTAACCAGGACCCATACGGGCACTGGTCAAATGTAGTGCACTATATACGGAATAGGGTGCCATTTGGGACACAACCTAGGACCTTCAACTGGGAGTCTGAGACGGGGGGGCCTTTGATTACCCTTGTCTCCCATGGCAACCCGACCTCGGAACTGATAGAATCCATTTGATTCATGAGCGGTCAAGTGCGCTGAGACACAGCGCTGACACTCCCCAATCATTTAAAATAATAAATGAGGAAATGCAGCGATACCACTGTCAGAAGGATTTCCTCTTTCCCAACATCAAAAGCCCCAGTGTGCATACTAGGTGAGTGTCCAAAATGGAACCCTATTCCCTACATAGTGCACTACATTTCACCATGACCCCCTAGGGCTCTGGTCCAAAGCAGTGCACTATGTAGGGAATAGGGTGCCAATTTCAAAATGCAACCTAGGACCTCTGTATGACTGCTGTGCTCTCTACTCAAACCTCAAGGTCTGTCTGGTCTGCATACAAAGAGTTCTGTCTCTCACTTACCCACTTGTAATCCCTCACAGCCAGTCACAAGGAGAACTGTGATAGAGACATATCTAGTGTGCTGCCAGAACTAAAAAGCTTTGATTGGACCTGCTAAAATCAAGGGGAGAAGTGTGGGTCTCTCCTGCCTTCCTTTTTTAAATAAATGCAGTTAAAACAAACGTATGAAGTTTGAACTTTAAGCATTTTTCTTTCCCTCTCCCCTTTCATGTCTCGATCCTCTCACATTTTTTTTCCCTTCATCAACCCCTTCTTCTACTTGATCGGAATCATTTATCCTGCTTCTTTTTCCTGGTTAGAGGGGATGGCTGGGGATGGCTGCCGTTTAATGGGCTCCTTACCAACTGTGCTATTTTGTTAGTTTTTTCGAATAGTTTGTAACTTATTTTGCACATAATGTTGCTGCTACCGTCTTTTATGACCGAAAATAACTTCTGGATATCAGAACAGCGATTACTCACCTTGAACTGGACAGGGAATTTTTCTTCATTTGTCGGACGAGAGGGATTTACTCCAGACACCTGACAAGGCCCTCATCCCTTTCATTCGCAGGAGAAAGAGACGGAGATATCGCTGAAGGAGGTCAGGGTGCCTTGTAAGGATCTGGCGACGAGTGGCTAATCTGCCTTTACCATCGGTACTATTGGCCAACGTACAATCATTGGATAATAAAGTGGACGAACTACACGTATATCCTACCAACGTGACATAAAAAACGGTAATATCTAATTTTCACTGAGTCGTGGCTGAATGACGACATGAATAATATGAAGCTGGCAGGTTATACACTCTATCGGCAGGATAGAACAGCAACCTCTGGTAAGACAAGGGGTGGGGGTCTATGTATATTTCTAAACAACAGCTGGTGCACTATATCTAAGGAAGTCTCAAGGTTTTGCTCACCTGAGGTAGAGCTTCTCATGATAAGCTGCAGACCTAGAGAGTTTTCATCTATATTCTTCGTAGCTGTCTACATACCACCACAAACCGATGCTGGCACTAAGCCCGCGCTCTGTATACGTCAATAAGCAAATAGGAAAAAACTCATCCAGATGTGGAGCTCCTAGTGGCTGGGGACTTTAATGCAGGTAAACATAAATCCGTTTTACATCATTTCTACCAGCATGTTAAATGTGCAACCAGAGGGGAAAAAAACTCTAGACCACCTTTACTCCACACACAGAGACGCGTACAAAGCTCTCCATCGCCCTCCATTTGGCAAATCTGACTTCTAATTCTATCCTCCTGATTCCTGCTTACAAGCAAAACTAGAGCAGGAAGCACTAGTGACTTGGCCAATAGGAAAGTGGTCAGATGAAGCAGATGCTAAGCTACAGGACTGTTTCACTAGCAGAGACTGGAATATGTTCCGGGATTCTTTCTGATGGCATTGAGGAGTACACCACATCAGTCACAGGCTTTAGCAATAAGTTCATCGATGACGTCATCACCACAATGACTGTGCGTACATACCCCAACAGAAGCCATGGATTCTACGCAACATCCGCATTGAGATGAATGGTTGAGCTGCCGCTTTCAAAGCGCGGGACTCTAACCTGGAAGCTTATAAGAAATTCCCTCCAACATACCATCAAACAGGCAAAGCGTCAATACAGGACTAAGATCGAATCTTACTTCACCGGCTCTGACACTCATCGGATGTGGCAGGGCTTGCAAACTATTACAGACTACAAAGGGAATCACAGCCGAGAGCTGTCCAGTGACACGAGCCTACCAGACAAGCTAAACAACTTCTATGCTCGCTTGGAGTCAAGTACCATTGAAACATGCATGAGAGAATCAGCTGGACGACTGTGTGAGCACACTCTCTGTTGCTGATGTGAGTAAGACCTTTAAAACAAGTCAACATTCACAAGGCCGCAGGGCGGATTACCAGGACGTGTACTCCGAGCATGCGCTGACCAACTGGCAAGTGTCTTTACTGGCATTTTCAACCTCTCCCTGTCCAAGTCTGTAATACCAACATGTTTCAAGCAGACCACCATAGTCCCTGTGCCCAAGATCACAAAGGTAACCTGCCTAAATGACTACCGACCCGTAGCACTCATGTCTGTAGCCATGAAGTGTTTTGAAAGGCTGGTCATGGCTTACATCAACACCATCACCCCAGAAACCCTAGACCCACTCCAATATGCATACCGCCCCAACAGATCCAGAGATGATGCAATCTCTATTGCACTCCACACTGTCCTTTCACACCTGGACAAAATGAACACCTATGTGAGAATGCTATTCATTGACTACAGCTCAGTGTTCAACCCCATAGTGCCCTCAAAGCTCATCACTAAGCTCGGGACACTGGGATTAAACACCTTCCTCTGCAACTGGATCCTGGACTTCCTAACGGGCCTCCCCCAGGTGGTAAGGGTAGGTAACGAAACATCCGCCGCGCTGATCCTCAACACAGGGGCCCCTCAGGGGTGCATGGTCAGGGCCCTCCTGTTCTCCATGATCACTCATAACTGCATGGTCAGGCACGACTCCAAAACCAAGCTTCCAGCCATCCCGACCTCTATACCAGGCGGTTTCAGAGGAAGACCCTAGCCACCCTAGTCATAGACTTTTCTCTCTGCTACCGCACGGCAACTGGTACCAAGTCTAGGTCCAAGAGTCTTCTAAACAGCTTCTACCCCCATGAGACTCCTGAACAGCTAGTCAAATCATTGACCCCCCTTTCTATGCTGCTGCTACTCTACCTTCATGTACATATTACCTCAATTACCTCGAATAACTGGTGCCCCAGCACATTGACCCAGTACCGGTACCGTAACATTGACCCTGTACCGGTACCGGAACATTGACCCTGTACCGGTATCTCCTGTATAAAGCCTTGCCATTGTTATTTTACTGCTGCTCTTTAATTATTTGTTACTTTTATTTCTTATTTTTTACTTATCCATGTTTTTTACTTAGCAGGTATTTTTCTTAAAACTGCATTGCTGGTTGAGGGCTTGTAAGTAATCATTTCTCTGTAAGGTCTACACCTGTTCATTGTGCCCTCTTCACGACTGTCTTCGTGTGCTTGGAGAATGTTAGTTTGTTGGTGATTTGGACACCAAGGAACTTGAAGCTCTCAACCTGCTCCACTAAAGCCCCAACACCTGTTGTATTCGGCGCATGTGACAAATAAAATATGATTTGATTTGGCCTGCTGTACTGACCTCTAACAATTATTCAATAATGTTGTTGGAAGCTGTTAGCACTACAAAGGTGGGAGGGAGGGAAGGAGGGAGGGAAAAGCTGAAGCTGTTAGCACTATGGAGGTGGGAGGGAGGGAAGAGCTGAAGCTGTTAGCACTATGGAGGTGGGAGGGAGGGAAGGAGGGAGGGAAGAGCTGAAGCTGTTAGCACTACAAAGGTTGGAGGGAGGGAAGGAGGGAGGGAAGAGCTGAAGTTGTTAGCACTATGGAGGTGGGAGGGAGGGAAGGAGGGAGGGAAGAGCTGAAGTTGTTAGCACTATGGAGGTGGGAGGGAGAGAAGGAGGGAGGTAAGTAGCACTACAGAGGTGGGAGGGAGGGAAGGAGGGAGGGAAGAGCTGAAGCTGTTAGCACTATGGAGGTGGGAGGGAGGGAAGGAGGGAGGGAAGAGCTGAAGTTATTAGCACTATGGAGGTGGGAAGGAGGGAAGGAGGGAGGGAAGAGCCCCCACATTCTGAAATTTTATTTTTGCCCCCCCCCCACAGTTTAATTATTGGAATGTTTTTGTCTGCTCTCAAAAAAACTGTTTTATCCTACCAGACACCCAAGAAGTGTTTTAGTTCATGACAAAGGTGCAAAAAAGTTAATTTCCCTTTCCCCTGTTTAAAAGAATGTTTCAGTGGAAATAAAGTGAATATGACGAGAGGACCATTTTTCCACAGGGCTATCACACCTGATTTATTTGAGATATTCCTGGAAGGATTGGCACCGCCACCGCAGACTTATTCACTACCCCACATCAAGGCCGAGCAGCAAGACTTCCTAGCCTCCTTTAACCAAAGACCACGCTAACACCTCAGACAGATCTATGGGCGCCACAGTGTATTTCCAGACATTGACATATCCGCCAGAAGAAACATTATGATTAAAAATAATAATACAATTGAATAGAAAAAAATAACCTGTCAAATTAGATGGAATGTCCAGTGGTATTTTCCACTATCCCTGCCTCTGCAGTAACAAATTGTCTGCTTAATGTATCTCTCATTTTCTATATCTCTGGGTCTATATTGGCAGCAGTGTGGCCTAGTGGTTAGAGCGTTGGACTAGTAACCGAAAGGTTGCAAGTTCGAATCCCCGAGCTGACAAGGTACAAATCTGTCGTTCTGCCCCTGAACAGGCAGTTAACCCACTGTTCCTAGGCCATCATTGAAAATAAGAATTTGTTCTTTAACTGACTTGCCTAGTAAAATAAAGGTAACAATTTCAAAGATTGTACTGAGTTACAGTTCATATAAGGAAATCAGTCAATTGAAAAATGAATTAGGCCCTAAGGATTTAACATGACTGGGATTACAGGTTAGCATCTGTTGGTCACAGATACTTAAAAAAAAAGTTGGATCAGAAAACCAGTCAGTATCTGGTGTGACCACAATTTGCCTCATGCAGTGTAACACTGACTTGATCAGGTTGTTGACTTCTCACTCCTCTTCAATGGCCTTGCGAAGCTGCTGGATATTGGCAGGAACTGGAACACGCTGTTGTACAAGTACATGCTCAATACCTGACATGTCTGGTGAGTATGCAGGCCATGGAAGAACTGGGACATTTTCAGCTTCCAGGAATTGTGTATATATCCTTGCGACATGGGGCTTCAGCATTATCATGCTGAAACATGGCGTGATGACAGTGGATGAATGGCACAACAATGTCCCTCAGGATATCGTCACTGTGTCGATAAAATTTGTTTTCAATTGTGTTCGTTTTCTGTATGCCTGCCCATACCATAACCCCAACACCAAAATGGGGCTCCCCGTTCACAGCATTGGCATCACTTAAACCGCTCACCCACAAGACGCCATAGAGAAATTCATATTAAATTATCTGGCAACAGCTCTGGTGGACATTCCTGCACTCGGCATGCCAATTGCAAGCTCCCTCAAAACTTAAGACATCTGTAACATTGTGTTGTGTTACAAGACAGCACATTTTAGAGTGCCGTTTTATTCCCCCCAGCACAAGGTGCACCTGTGTAATGGTCACACTGTTTAATCAGCTTCTTGATATCCCACACCTGTAAAGGAAAAAGGTTTATCTTGGCAAAGGAAAAATGTTAAAAAAACAGGGATGTAAACAAATCTGTGAACAGAATTTGAGAGAAATATATTTTTGTCCGTATGGGAAATTTTTGGGATCTTTTATTTCAGATCATGAAACATGGGACCAACATTTTACACGTTTCTTTTATATTTTTGTTCAGTATAGTTCTTACAGTATGTTCTCATTTAATTTTTCACTTTCAAAGGATTCTAGTTTTATTCTACTGCTGTAGCATGTATTGTCTTCTCGATCTAAGGTAATTTTCCTCACAATGCAGTAATGTAATTACGATCATAAATGGTAATTGTATGAACTCGTTTACACAGAAGGTTCAGTCAGAGACAGAAATACGCCAGGTCTGGGAGAGGTCTGTCTGTAGGCCAGGTCTGGGAGAGGACTGTCTGTAGGTCAGGTCTGGGAGAGGTCTGTCTGTAGGACAGGTCTGTCTGTAGGCCAGGTTTGGGAGAGGTATGTCTGTAGGCCAGGTCTGGGAGAGGACTGTCTGTAGGCCAAGTCAGGAAGAGGTCTGACTGTAGGTCAGGTCAGGGAGAGGTCTGACTGTAGGCCAGGTCTGGGAGAGGTCTGTCTTTAGGCCAGGTCTGGGAGAGGTCTGCCTGAATGCCAGGACTGGGAGAGGTCTGTCTTTAGGCCAGGTCTGGGTTGGACTGTCTGTAGGCCAGGTCTGGGAGAGGACTGCCTGTAGGCCAGGTCTGGGAGAGGTCTGTCTTTAGGCCAGGTCTGGGAGAGGACTGTCTGGACAAGTCATGACGTTCTCAACAATTATATTATTAAAGGACATTTCCTGGGACCTGAGTAATGTTCTTTGCTAATCCAGATCAGAAGTTATCAATATCTTCAACCACACAAACAGGGGTGTTAAGAAAAAAGTGTGTCCTGTCTTCAAACTAGACTTTCCTTCTTTTTCCGTGCCGCCATTTTAGTAACGAAACGCCATGATAAGAGAATGAAAATAAAAGTGAATGGGGGGGGGCGCATACCGACATGCTTTGTTATCATTTATATTCACAATCTACAGTAATCCCTGTCTAGAAGTTACCACATCACTGAAGTAAGAATGAATGGTGCTCGTCTAGGGGGGGGACTAAGACATCTTTGACCTCATCTGACATCTTTAGCAGAGGGTTGATGGACACAACTGTGGGAAGCATTGGAGTCAACATGGGCCAGCCTCCCTTTGGTACGTTTCCGACAATTTGTAGAATCCATGCCGCAAACAAATTGAGGCTGCAAAAGGGGGGTGCAACTTAATATTAGGAAAGTGTTCTTAATGTTTTGCAAACTCAATGTATTGTATTTCAGGATGCTGTGTATCCCTGGAAATAATCAGAATTAATGTAAACAACACAGTTTTGAAAACATATCTTGCGCAATAAAAGTGGTCTCTGGTACAACTCTCTCCGGCTATGAGGCTATAAGTTACGCCACCTAAAAATGTATGTACTCAATATCTAGTTTTTCCATAGTTTCTTTTACAGCTTTTTGCTACATATACATGCATTTTTCCTATACATTTTTCCTATACATTTGACCTATACATTTTACATACATGATACTTTTATACATGACTAAACAAACTATTTCATCCCACCTATCACCATAGACCACCCCTCAGCCACTCTCAACCCCTCCCACCTATCACCATAGACCACCCCTCAGCCACTCTCAACCCATCCCACCTATCACCATAGACCACCCCTCAGCCACTCTCAACCCATCCCACCTATCACCATAGACCACCCCTCAGCCACTCTCAACCCATCCCACCTATCACCATAGACCACCCCTCAGCCACTCTCAACCCATCCCACCTATTACCATAGACCACCCCTCAGCCACTCTCAACCCATCCCACCTATCACCATAGACCACCCCTCAGCCACTCTCAACCCATCCCACCTATCACCATAGACCACCCGTCAGCCACTCTCAACCCATCCCACCTATCACCATAGACCACCCCTCAGCCACTCTCAACCCATCCCACCTATCACCATAGACCACCCCTCAGCCACTCTCAACCCATCCCACCTATCACCATAGACCACCCCTCAGCCACTCTCAACCCATCCCACCTATCACCATAGACCACCCCTCAGCCACTCTCAACCCATCCCACCTATCACCATAGACCACCCCTCAGCCACTCTCAACCCATCCCACCTATCACCATAGACCACCCCTCAGCCACTCTCAACCCATCCCACCTATCACCATAGACCACCCCTCAGCCACTCTCAACCCATCCCACCTATCACCATAGACCACCCCTCAGCCACTCTCAACCCATCCCACCTATCACCATAGACCACCCCTCAGCCACTCTCAACCCATCCCACCTATCACCATAGACCACCCCTCAGCCACTCTCAACCCATCCCACCTATCACCATAGACCACCCCTCAGCCACTCTCAACCCATCCCACCTATCACCATAGACCACCCCTCAGCCACTCTCAACCCATCCCACCTATCACCATAGACCACCCCTCAGCCACTCTCAACCCATCCCACCTATCACCATAGACCACCCCTCAGCCACTCTCAACCCATCCCACCTATCACCATAGACCACCCCTCAGCCACTCTCAACCCATCCCACCTATCACCATAGACCACCCCTCAGCCACTCTCAACCCATCCCACCTATCACCATAGACCACCCCTCAGCCACTCTCAACCCATCCCACCTATCACCATAGACCACCCCTCAGCCACTCTCATCCCATCCCACCTATCACCATAGACCACCCCTCAGCCACTCTCATCCCATCCCACCTATCACCATAGACCACCCCTCAGCCACTCTCAACCCATCCCACCTATCACCATAGACCACCCCTCAGCCACTCTCAACCCATCCCACCTATCACCATAGACCACCCCTCAGCCACTCTCAACCCATCCCACCTATCACCATAGACCACCCCTCAGCCACTCTCAACCCATCCCACCTATCACCATAGACCACCCCTCAGCCACTCTCAACCCCTCCCACCTATCACCATAGACCACCCCTCAGCCACTCTCAACCCATCCCACCTATCACCATAGACCACCCCTCAAGCCACTCTCAACCCATCCCACCTATCACCATAGACCACCCCTCAGCCACTCTCAACCCATCCCACCTATCACCATAGACCACCCCTCAGCCACTCTCAACCCATCCCACCTATCACCATAGACCACCCCTCAGCCACTCTCAACCCATCCCACCTATCACCATAGACCACCCCTCAGCCACCTCAACCCATCCCACCTATCACCATAGACCACCCCTCAGCCACTCTCAACCCATCCCACCTATCACCATAGACCACCCCTCAGCCACTCTCAACCCATCCCACCTATCACCATAGACCACCCCTCAGCCACTCTCAACCCATCCCACCTATCACCATAGACCACACTCTCAACCCATCCCACCTATCACCATAGACCACACACTCAACCCATCCAACCTATCACCATAGACCACCTTTGTTTGGTTTTACACGTTTTTTGAAAAATCTTTCTAATCGTACAGTATACACAGATTGTGACCTAAAGATGAAAACCTTTCCTATGAGTATTATTATGTTATTTATTGACTGACTGTGTCTTTCCAGATCGCCCAGCACTGCTATTTGAAAGGTTCATTTTAAATGTTGTGATTTCTTTCACCATTCCTGAACCTGTGACCACAAACAAGCTACATATAGTATATAGTATATATATATATATATATATATATATATATATATATATATATATATATATATATATATATATATATATATATATAGTATATATATGCCATAAGATACATTAGATATATTTATATATAGCATTCTGTTGGTAGCAAGAATTTTATATATAATTTAAATTGAAAAATTCTAAGTGTTGAGTCAAGTATAGTTTTTGTACTAGTTCATAAGCCATGTGCTATGTAATTGGTACATAGAAAGTCTCCTCCCATTTATTTTGCAACCTGTATGGTGCAGCTTTTAAAATTTTTGTCCTCGAAACTGGTATATGTTTCTATTTATGCGTGTTCCTCTCAGCCAATTTGTATCTTTAATATATGGAAGACAAACAAGTACCCTGCCTTCTCCCTTTTCCTTTTGCCTCCTCCCTTTCCGCTTGCCTTCTCCCTTTTCCGCTTGACTTCTCCCTTTTCCTCTTGCCTTCTCCCTTTTCCGCTTGACTCCTCCCTTTCCTCTTGCCTTCTCCCTTTTCCTCTTGCCTTCTCCCTTTTCCGTTTGCCTTCTCCCTTTTCCGCTTGCCTTCTCCCGTTTCCGCTTGCCTCCTCCCTTTTCCGCTTGCCTCCTCCCTTTTCCGCTTGCCTCCTCCCTTTTCCTCTTGCCTCCTCCCTTTTCCTCTTGCCTCCTCCCTTTTCCGTTTGCCTTCTCCCTTTTCCGCTTGCCTTCTCCCTTTTCCACTTGCCTCCTCCCTTTTCCTCTTGCCTTCTCCCTTTTCCGCTTGCCTTCTCCCTTTTCCGCCTGCCTTCTCCCTTTTCCGCTTGCCTTCTCCCTTTCCTCTTGCCTTCTCCCTTTTCCTCTTGCCTTCTCCCTGTTCCAATTGCCTTCTCCCTATTCCGATTGCCTTCTCCCTATTCCACTTGCCTCCTCCCTTTTCCTCTTGCCTTCTCCCTTTTCCGCTTGCCTTCTCCATTTTTGTGGTAGTGCTGCAATCACTTGGTTGTAAATTTGGACTGAGCAGATATTCCCATATATTTTTGATAACTGCGTATGTGATGTTTTTTATTTAATTTATTTCACCTTTATTTAACCTGGTAGGCAAGTTGAGAACAAGTTCTCATTTACAATTGCGACCCGGCCAAGATAAAGCAAAGCAGTTCGACAGATACAACGGCACAGAGTTACACGTGGAGTAAAACAAACATACAGTCAATAATACAGTATAAACAAGTCTATATACGATGTGAGCAAATGAGGTGAGAAGGGAGGTAAAGGCAAAAAAGGCCATGGTGGCAAAGTAAATACAATATAGCAAGTAAAACACTGGAATGGTAGATCTGCAGTAGAAGAATGTGCAAAGTAGAAATAAAAATAATGGGGTTGCAAAAGAGCAAAATAAATATATAACTAAAATAAATACAGTTGGGAAAGAGGTAGTTGTTTGGGCTAAATTATAGGTGGGCTATGTACAGGTGCAGTAATCTGTGAGCTGCTCTGACAGTTGGTGCTTAAAACTCGTGAGGGAGATAAGTGTTTCCAGTTTCAGAGATTTTTGTAGTTCGTTCCAGTCATTGGCAGCAGAGAACTGGAAGGAGAGGCGGCCAAAGAAAGAATTGGTTTTGGGGGTGACCAGAGAGATATACCTGCTGGAGCGCGTGCTACAGGTGGGTGATGCTATGGTGACCAGCGAGCTGAGATAAGGGGGGACTTTACCTAGCAGGGTCTTGTAGATGACATGGAACCAGTGGGTTTGGCGACGAGTATGAAGCGAGGGCCAGCCAACGAGAGCGTACAGGTCGCAATGGTGGGTAGTATATGGGGCTTTGGTGACAAAACGGATTGCACTGTGATAGACTGCATCCAATTTGTTGAGTATGGTATTGGAGGCTATTTTGTAAATGACATCGCCAAAGTCGAGGATTGGTAGGATGGTCAGTTTTACAAGGGTATGTTTGGCAGCATGAGTGAAGGATGCTTTGTTGCGAAATAGGAAGCCAATTCTAGATTTAACTTTGGATTGGAGATGTTTGATGTGGGTCTGGAGGGAGAGTTTACAGTCTAACCAGACACCTAGGTATTTGTAGTTGTCAACTTATTCTGTCAGAGCCGTCCAGAGTAGTGATGTTGTACAGGCGGGCAGGTGCAGGCAGCGATCGGTTGAAGAGCAAGAATTGAACCCTGTGGCACCCCCATAGAGACTGCCAGAGGTCCGGACAGCAGACCCTCCGATTTGACACACTGAACTATATTAGAGAAGTAGTTGGTGATCCAGGCGAGGAAATCATTTAGGAAACCATGGCTGTTGAGTCTGCTCAACTAACCCCAAGGCCATTGGCTCATCTTACCCCAAGGCCATTGGCTCAACTAACCCAAAGGCCATTGGCTCAACTAACCCCAAGGCCATTGGCTCAACTTACCCCAAGGCCATTGGCTCAACTTACCCCAAGGCCATTGGCTCAACTTACCCCAAGGCCATTGGCTCAACTAACCCCCGGCAAACATTTTGACTATATTAGCCCACACAGCTTCAAGGATGCACTTTCATGACCCCAACTTATGTATAGAACGATCTTAGAATTATCTATGGTTTAGATACAAGAATCATGAAACATAATTAATTAATTTGACTTGGTGAAAATCAGAATTTTGGGCCTAAATTGCTTACCACTTTTTGCATGGGCCTCCATGCGACTGGGCCTCCATTTGACAGGGCCTCCATCCGAATGGGTCTCCATCCGACTGGGTCTCCATGCGACTGGGCCTCCATCTGACTGGGCCTCCATCTGAATTACGTCCATCAGACTGGGTCTCATTGCGACTGGGCCTCCATTTGACTGGGACTCCATCCGACTGGGCCTCTATCCGACTGGGCCTCCATCCGACTGGGCCTCCATGAGGGAAAGAAGAACGGAGCAAAGTACAGAGAGAACCTTGATGAAAACCTGCTCCAGTGTGCTCAGGACCTCAGACTGGGGCGAAGGTTTTATTTTATTTCATTTTTATTTTACCTTTATTTAACCAGGTAGGCTAGTTGAGAACAAGTTCTCATTTGCAACTGTAACCTGGCCAAGATAAAGCATAGCAATTTGACACATACAACAACACAGAGTAACACATGGAATAAACAAAACATACAGTCAATAATACAGTAGAAAAAAAGAAAACAAAAAGTCTACATACAGTGAGTGCAAATAAGGTCAAATAAGGGAGTTAAGGCAATAAATAGGCCATGGTGGTGAAGTAATTACAATATAGCAATTAAACACTGGAATGGTAGATGTGCAGAAGATGAATGTGCAAGTAGAGATAATGGGGTGCAAAGGAGCAACAAAAATAAATAAATACAGTATGGGGATGAGGTAGATAGATGGGCTGTTTACAGATGGGCTATGAACAGGTGCAGTGATCTGTGAGCTGCTCTGACAGCTGGTCCTTAAAACGTTTCACCTTACAACAGGACAACGACCCGAAGCAGACAGCCAAGACAACACAGGAGTGACTTCGGGTCAAGCCCCTGAATGTCCTTGAGTGGCCCAGTCAGAGTCCAGACTTGAACCTGATTGATCAAACATCTCTGGAGAGACCTGAAAATAGCTGTGCAGCGACGCTCCCCATACAACCTGACAGAGCTTAAGAGGATCTGCAGAGAAGAATGGGGGAAAACTCCACAAATAAAGGTGTGCCAAACTTGTACCGTCATACCCAAGAAGACTCAAGGCTGTAATCTCTGGCAAAGGTACTTCAACAGAGTACTCAGCATAGGATCTGAACACTTGTGTAAATGTGATATTTCAGTTATTTTATTATTATTTACTAATATGTCAAATTATGTTTCCATTATCAGATGGGCAAGAATGGCGGCAGGGGAAATAATACATGTCTGTATGCACTCGAATAGCGAATGGAGGACCAAAGCTTTCCCATTGGTCCGTTTTGTGGGCTACTTCAGAGCATGTGCTTAGAAATAAATAGAACACTCCAGACATCAACCACTTCGGCTCCCGAGTGACGCAACGGTCTAAGTAAGGCACTGCATCTCGGTGCTGGAGACATTGCTACAGACCCTGGTTTGAGTCCAGGCTGTATCACAATCGGCTGTGATTGGGATTCCCATAGGGCGGAGCACAATTGTCCCAGCGTTGTCTGGGTTAGGGTTTGGCTGGCGTAGGACGTCATTGCTATATAGTCATTGTTAGTTTCTTTTTAAACCTGGATAACACTCGCCAGCCCAGCTTCCCTGCCCCATCCACCGCTGCCCCCTGGACACTGATCTCTTGGCTTACATAGCTGATGCACGCTGGACTGTCCATTAATCATGGTACTCCATTCTGCTTGTTTGTTTTATCTGTCGGCCCAGTTGCCTCAACGCCATTTTACCTGCTGTTTGTTGTGCTAGCTGATTAGCCTCGCCTACTGTTTTTAGCTAGCTTTCCCAATTCAACACCTGTGATTACTGTATGCCTCGCTGTATGTCAAATGTCAATATGCCTTGTATACTGTTGTTCAGGTTAGTTATCATTGTTTTAGTTCACAATGGAGCCCCTAGATCCACTCTGCATACCCCTGTTACCTCCTTTGTCCCACCTCCCACACATGCGGTGACCTCAACCCATTACAACCAGCATGTCCAGAGATACAACCTCTCTCATCATCACCCAGTGCCTGGGCTTACCTCCGCTGTACCCGCACCCCACCATACCCCTGTCTGCACATTACGCCCTGAATATATTCTACCATGCCCAGAAACCTGCTCCTCTTATCCTCTGCCCCCAACGCTCTAGGCGACCAGTTTTGATAGCCTTTAGCCGCACCCTCATACTACTCCTTCTCTGTTCCGCGGGTGATGTGGAGGTAAACCCAGGCCCTGCATGTCCCCAGGTACCCTCATTTGTTGACTTCTGTGATCGAAAAAGCCTTGGTTTTATGCATGTCAACATCAGAAGCCTCCTCCCTAAGTTTGTTTTACTCACTGCTTTAGCACACTCTGCTAACCCTGATGTCCTTACCGTGTCTGAATCCTGGCTCAGGAAGGCCACCAAAAATTCAGAGATTTCCATACCCAACTATAACATCTTCCGTCAAGATAGAACTGCCAAAGGGGGAGGAGTCGCAGTCTACTGCAGAGATAGCCTGCAAAGTAATGTCATACTTTCCAGGTCCATACCCAAACAGTTTGAACTACTAATTTTGAAAATTACTCTCTCCAGTAATAAGTCTCTCACTGTTGCCGCCTGCTACCGACCACCCTCAGCTCCCAGCTGTGCCCTGGACACCCTGGACATTTGTGAATTGATCGCCCCCCATCTAGCTTCAGAGTTTGTTCTGTTAGGTGACCTAAACTGGGATATGCTTAACACCCCGGCAGTCCTACAATCTAAGCTAGATGCCCTCAATCTCACTCAAATCATCAAGGAACCCACCAGGTACAACCCTAACTCTGTAAACAAGGGCACCCTCATAGACGTCATCCTGACCAACTGGCCCTCCAAATAAACCTCCGCTGTCTTCAACCAGGATCTCAGCGACCACTGCCTCATTGCCTGTATCCGCCACGGAGCCGCAGTCAAACGACCACCCCTCATCACTGTCAAACGCTCCCTAAAACACTTCTGTGAGCAGGCCTTTCTAATCGACCTGGCCCGGGTATCCTGGAATCCATTGACCTCATCCCGTCAGTTGAGGATGCCTGGTCATTCTTTAAAAGTAACTTCCTCACCATTTTAGATAAGCATGCTCCGTTCAAAAAATGCAGAACCAAGAACAGATACAGCCCTTGGTTCACTCCAGACCTGACTGCCCTCGACCAGCACAAAAACATCCTGTGGCGGACTGCAATAGCATCGAATAGCCCCCGTGATATGCAACTGTTCAGGGAAGTCAGGAACCAATACACGCAGTCAGTCAGGAAAGCTAAGGCCAGCTTCTTCAGGCAGAAGTTTGCATCCTGTAGCTCCAACTCCAAAACGTTCTGGGACACTGTGAAGTCCATGGAGAACAAGAGCACCTCCTCCAAGCTGCCCACTGCACTGAGGCTAGGTAACACGGTTTCCACCGATAAATCCATAATTATCGAAAACTTCAATAAGCACTTCTCAACGGCTGGCCATGCCTTCCGCCTGGCTACTCCAACCTCGGCCAACAGCTCTGCCCCCCCCCGCAGCTCCTCGCCCAAGCCTCTCCAGGTTCTCCTTTACCCAAATCCAGATAACAGATGTTCTGAAAGAGCTGCAAAACCTGGACCCGTACAAATCAGCTGGGCTTGACAATCTGGACCCTCTATTTCTGAAACTATCTGCCGCCATTGTTGCAACCCCTATTACCAGCCTGTTCAACCTCTCTTTCATATCGTCTGAGATCCCCAAGGATTGGGAAAGCTGCCGCAGTCATCCCCCTCTTCAAAGGGGGAGACACCCTGGACCCAAACTGTTATAGACCTATATCCATCCTGCCCTGCCTATCTAAGGTCTTCGAAAGCCAAGTCAACAAACAGGTCACTGACCATCTCGAATCCCACCGTACCTTCTCCGCTGTGCAATCTGGTTTCCGAGCCGGTCACGGGTGCACCTCAGCTACACTCAAGGTACTAAACGATATCATAACCGCCATCGATAAAAGACAGTACTGTGCAGCCGTCTTCATCGACCTCGCCAAGGCTTTCGACTCTGTCAATCACCATATTCTTATCGGCAGACTCAATAGCCTCGGTTTTTCGGATGACTGCCTTGCCTGGTTCACCAATTACTTTGCAGACAGAGTTCAGTGTGTCAAATCGGAGGGCATGCTGTCCAGTCCTCTGGCAGTCTATGGGGGTGCCACAGGGTTCAATTCTCGGGCCGACTCTTTTCTCTGTATATATCAATGATGTTGTTCTTGCTGCGGGCGATTCCCTGATCCACCTCTACGTAGACGACACCATTCTATATACTTTTGGCCCGTCATTGGACACTGTTCTATCTAACCTCCAAACGAGCTTCAATGCCATACAGAACTCCTTCCGTGGCCTCCAACTGCTCTTAAACGCGAGTAAAACCAAATGCATGCTTTTCAACCGATCGCTGCCTGCACCCGCATGCCCGACTAGCATCACCACCCTGGATGGTTACGACCTTGAATATGTGGACACCTATAAGTACCTAGGTTTCTGGCTAGACTGCAAACTCTCCTTCCAGACTCACATCAAACATCTCCAATCGAAAATCAAATCAAGAGTCGGCTTTCTATTCCGCAACAAAGCCTCCTTCACTCACGCCGCCAAGCTTACCCTAGTAAAACTGACTATCCTACCGATCCTCGACTTCGGCGATGTCATCTACAAAATGGCTTCCAACACTCTACTCAGCAAACTGGATGCAGTCTATCACAGTGCCATCCGTTTTGTCATAAAGCACCTTATACCACCCACCACTGCGACTTGTATGCTCTAGTCGGCTGGCCCTCACTACATATTCGTCGCCAGACCCACTGGCTCCAGGTCATCTACAAGTCCATGCTAGGTAAAGCTCCGCCTTATCTCAGTTCACTGGTCACGATGGCAACACCCATCCGTAGCACGCGCTCCAGCAGGTGTATCTCACTGATCATCCCCAAAGCCAACACCTCATTTGGCCGCCTTTCGTTCCAGTACTCTGCTGCCTGTGACTGGAACGAACTGCAAAAATAGCTGAAGTTGGAGACTTTTATCTCCCTCACCAACTTCAAACATCAGCTATCCGAGCAGCTAACCGATCGCTGCAGCTGTACATAGTCTATTGGTAAATAGCCCACCCATTTTCACCTACCTCATCCCCATACTGTTTTTATACTGTTTTTTATTTATTTACTTTTCTGCTCTTTTGCACACCAATATCTCTACCTGTACATGACCATCTGATCATTTATCACTCCAGTGTTAATCTGAAAAATTGTATTATTTGCCTACCTCCTCATGCCTTTTGCACACATTGTATATAGACTGCCCATTTTTTTTCTACTGTGTTATTGACTTGTTAATTGTTTACTCCATGTGGAACTCTGTGTTGTCTGTTCACACTGCTATGCTTTATTTTGGCCAGGTCTCAGTTGCAAATGAGAACTTGTTCTCAACTTGCCTACCTGGTTAAATAAAGGTGAAATAAAAAAAATAAAAAAATAATAATTGTAAAATAAGAATTTGTTCTTAAATGACTTACAGAGTTAAATAAAGGTTGAATGTAAAATAAATGTAAAAACACTTGGAGTTTGCAAGAACTTATCACTGTACGTGTGCATGTGACAATAAAACTTGAAACTTGAGGCGCATGCACTCGCTGCCCCGACAGGTGATATTCCGCCCAAATTCCATATGCCATGAGCTCTCAAATCTCGTTCCTTGAGCTACCCAGTAAAAATCAGTTCGGCAACATCGATAGTAACATGTTTTCGCAACAAAAACATATTTCACTAAACTGTTAACAGCCCATCTGCGCGCTCGAGAAAGGAATTAAAGAGAGAGGAGGAGTTTGAAACGCATGGCGGTGAGATATCCTGTATAGCTAAAGGTAACGTGTCACCCAATTAATATATTATTTTAATTACTAGGGTATTCAATATCGAATACAAATTCACTCTAATTGTAGGCTAATTGTAAGCCGCCCGGCACAATCGATGAACCAACAGCATCGCCTAGAGCTATATGCTCTCTCCCAGACTCATGGATAGACATTGTGGAGCATAACACAACCATTCCATCCAGTATGCATGATAATACGATCCACACTCAATGGCGATTACTTTAATTAGTTCAAGAGTATAGGCTCGACCAATTATGTACCAAAGGCATCTTAAATCAGTTTTGTGTCATGTTTCTCTGCCATGCTTAATACAGTGGCAATTTCTGCATAAATTGGTTGTCTAAATTTGAACTGATCTTCATCTAAGTCACAACAATAGACAAACATAGTGTGCCTAAACTAATAACACATAAATTATTGTATTTTTCTTGTCTATATTGAATACACAATTTAAACATTCACAGTGTAGTTTGGAAAAAGCATGTGAACCACTAGGCTAATGACTTCTCCGAAAGCTAATTGGAGTCAGGAGTCAGCTAACCTGGAGTCCAATCAATAAGATGAGATTGGAGATGTTGGTTAAAGCTACCTTTCTCTATAAAAAACATAAAAAACAACATTTGAGTTTACTATTCTTAAGAAGCATTGCCTGATGTGAACCATGCCTCGAACAAAAGAGATAAGATTAACAAAGCCTCATAAGCATATCCATAAGCTCTAATATGGGTGTTTTGAATGAATCATCACCTTAGAAAGAGCTGTCCATTTCTTTGTGTTAGGCTTTGAAACAACATCAACAACCATGTGTTACACTCCATTTCAACCTGTTGTTGAACTTCTTTCTTCAAATTGATCATCATAGTGAGGTGAATTTTAAAAGTACAGTAGGCCTACTGTTTTGATGATAAACTACATGACGAACATCTCATTCCTAAATCATGGGCATTAATATGGAGTTGGTCCCCCCCTTTGCTGTTATAACAGCCTCCACTATTCTTGGGAGGCTTTCCACTAGATGTTGTAACATTGCTGTGGAAACTTTCTTCCATTCAGCCACAAGAGCGTTAGTGACGTCATGCACTGATTATGGGCGATTAGACCTGGCTCTCAGTCGGCGTTCAATTTATCCCAAAGATGTTCGATGGGGTTGAGGTCAGGGCTCTGTGCAGGCCAGTCAAGTTCTTCCACACCAATCTCAACACACCATTTCTGTATGGACCTCACTTTGTGCACAGGGGCTTTGTCATGCTGAAACAGGAAAGGGCCTTCCCCAAACTGTTGGCCAAATTCTTCTATCACAGAATTGTCTAGAATGTCATTGTCTGCGGTAGGTTAAGATTTCCCTTCACTGGAACTAAGGGGCCTAGCCCAAACCATGAAAAACAGCCCCAAATCATTATTCCTCCTCCACTAAACTTTACAGTTGCCATTATGCATTGGGGCTGGTAGCGTTCTCCTGGCATCCGCCGAACCCACATTCATCCATCTGACTGCCAGATAGTGTAGCGTGATTCATCACTAAAGAGCACATGTTTCCAGTCCTCCAGAGTCCAATGGTGGCGAGCTTTACACCACTCCAGCCGGCACATGACATTGTGCATAGTGATCTTAGGCTTGTGTGCGGTTGCTTGGCCATGGAAACCCATTTCATGAAGCTCCCGACGAACAGTCATTGTGCTGATGTTGCTTCCAGAGGCCGTTTGGAACTCGGGTACTGAGTGTTGCAACCAAGGGCAGATTATTTTTTACAAGTTACGCGCTTCAGCAATTCACAGCTGAGTCGTTGTTGCTCCGTTTTCACGTTTTCACTTCACAATAACAGCACTTAAAGTTGACCAGGGAACCTCTAGCAAGGGCAGAAATTTGATGAACTGACTTGTTGGAAAGGTGGCATCCTATGACGGTTGAAATCACTGAGCTCTTTAGTAAGGCCATTCTACTGCCAAAGATTGTCTATGGAGATATTATGGCTGGGTACTCGATTGTATACACCTGTCAGCAATGAGTGTGCCTGAAATATGTGTCCACATAAATTTTTATATATAGTGTATGTGTTTGATGTGATTTTCAATTGCATTTGCATTGATGTCAGAGTGGTTAGTGGGACAATAGAGCCCTGAGTACCAGGCTATTAGGACCTGAGGGTCATTACACAAGTCGGGTACTACCAAAGCATGTCCAGAGTGCATAGAAGGAGTTACCTGTGACTCAACAGTCACAGGGGATTTTACTGCAATCATGACTCATGACTGACTGTGTATTGGTAATACGGTTACCTCACCAGCCCTACTCCTTTCTGCATCCTATGACTCTCACTGTCCCCTTTCCTTCCGGATGGCTCGGCCCTCTCCTCCTGCTCCGTGGCTGAGTCACTCATTGCGTGCTTACAGAACAGGGCTGGCTGGAGTAAAACTAAACGTCCGGAGGACTTACCATTCTTTCCCACCATCCTCTCTACCTTCTCTTCCTCTTTATCTGCTTTAAGACACCTTCTATCACCCTAAATGTCAATTTTCTGCCTCTAATCCTAGGGAACTCTTTTCCACCTTCTCTTCCCTCCTTAATCCTCCACCCTCTCCCCCTACCTCCTCCCTCTGCGGATGACTTTTTGAAAAGAAGGTTGAAGACATCCGCTCCTTAATCTACCCTCTCTCTCCAGATTAAATCTTATGACTATTGATGTCCGGCCGCCCGACAACCTGCCTGCTCGACACCATCTCTGGACAACCTTCACCCATTCCTCATTTCCCACATCAACTCATCTCTGAACTCATCCCCCTTGAACCATCAAGATCTGTGTGTCTCAAGCTCTGCACACTGTTGGATTGCATCCTACCAGGTGATGTGGAGAGGATCTTTGTCTGCACCACATTCTCTCATTACTGGGATCCCTCAGGGCTTGGTTCTAGGCCCTCTCCTCTTCTCTCTATACACCAAGTCACTTGGCTCTGTCATATCCTAGGACAGCAGAGTACCCCCCACCCACCCCACAGGTGCAATCGACAAAGAGCAGTGGGAAAAAGGTTTGATGGACTACTTTCTGCACACGGTGTGAACCGGAGTGACTTGACACAATGGGCCAAACAAGCTACTAACAAAACAGAAACGACACAGGAAATCTTTCACTTTGTTTTAGGGGTTCTAGTCTGCCGTGAAGCATTCAGCCATGTATATGGGTAAGAGTCTAGCTACATTTTCAGATATTCAAATTTAGTCAAAAAGTAGTTTTCATTGCAAGTTCAAGGGCATTGCTCGCTAGCTAGCGAACATTAGCTTGCTGGCTTGCTAGCTAACGTTATGTTTATGATCTGTGTAGTTATATTTTTTGTCTCAGAAAGCTATTTGCATTGCTAGTTATAGCCTAATGTTAGTAAGCTAGCTAACATTGAACCAAGTTGGTTAGTAGCTACCTGCATAGTCATACAACAGCATTTCATGCATGGTGGCTAGCTATAGCCTAATGTAAGCTAGCTAGCTAACATTGAACCTAGTTGGTTAGCTTTAGCTACCTGCATATTCATACTACAGCATTTCATCCATGGTGACTAGCTATGACAATCCGTTTGTACTGTATGGGTTGGGATTATGGTTGACTGTTTAGCTAGCTAGCTACATGTCTAAGCAAAAAACTCCACTTCACCACATGATTACCTGACCCATCAAGTTAAGTGTGTGTCTGGTGGTGATGATGGCCATCTATTGAATTTCATGAACATGTGTACATGTCTAGACCATAGTGACCCGTCCACTTTGCTAGATGTGGCTGGGGGTTATATCATTTCTTTCACATGACCCATCAATTTAAACAAGTGTGTTTGGCTAAGCTTTATCTAATAATTATAAAATATGTATAACATATTTTTATCTGGACACTTTTTATTTTTGATATTGCTACTATGCAAATGTGCCAGTAACCATTTCACTGTACCGTTTACACCTTCTGTATCCTGTGACAAATAAACATAGCTTTTATTTGTTATAGTGTGTGTTTACCAGAGACAGTAATGTGAAGAACAACATGACCTGAACCAAAGTCAGATTAGAATATAGGCCAAGGACGAGATAAAGTGTATTTTTACCTGAAGTTTTTCCTTATTGTAGGCTACTACTTTCACCACTTTTAGTATTGAAATCTTTGGTTGTTTACTACACTACCTTACTCTCTCTGTTTAGCACATGGCCTCACATGTTATTCCTTAAAGAGATGGGTGGGGCTAAGGCTTAAGAGGATGTGAATGATGCTGAATAGGTGTAGGCAAAGAAGAGTTCTCCAGTAGGTGTACCAAAAATATTCAAGGGCCATTTTCTCAAAAGTGGGGTTACAAATGTATCAACTTTCAAAACATAATTACTTTTCCATTGTTCCTCAACTGCAGTGCATGATTTAACCTCAAATGTAACCTTCAAATTTTGCAAAGTAAGGCTGAATCGAGGTGGCCGGTCGCATACGTGGTTGTCCCACCTAGCTATCTTAAGAGAAATGTGCTAACTGTACGTCGTTCTGGATAAGAGCATCTGCTAAATGACTACCATTTAAATGTATATTAAAGTTTTTTTTGTACCATATAGGGTCCATTTAGAACCTGAGGAGCATGGTTGTTGATAGAACCTTCCGAAAAAGGTTCCATGTAGCATCATAAAGGGTTCCGCTATGGTTACAAGCCAAAGAACACTTATTTGGCACTATATAGAACCATTTGTTTTTAGGGTAGTATTGAATATTGTCCAAGATACTAAACCTCCACTCGCAGTGTTGCTTGCAGGTGGAGGAGAGAAATACAGGTATAGAGGGTATTCTTTGCAGGCTACACAGCCCCATGGTGAGGACGGAGTTGTGACTTGTTGCCTCATGTTTTCTTAAAGAGGCAATCAAAACATGCAAAAACAATAAATGTGTTTTAGGCTCAGGGGTGCATCAACGTCAGAATGCTTTCGGGGTAGGCAGTAGAGTGATTATACTGCTGACGTTTTTAGGCACACATTCTGTTTGTATTTAATCATGGGTTTTCATAAAGCCATGAAATATTACTAGCTCGAAACAATATCTTAATATTTCAGCTGCAGGAAATAAACCGTTCGTTCTCTTTGTTCTCTTTGGGTGTTACTTTCTTTGTTAATTTCCCACTCGCAAACAATAACCACCAAGCACAGGAAAATGGTGGAACAGTATTAGTTGGCCAGATCTAACAGTCTGGGCATGGTAGGAAATACAACGGAAAAACCGGTATGTGGGTTAATTCCCATAGTTCTGATTGGCTCGAGCCAGGGTTGAACCCTGGGAGTTCTGCAGCGGTCCATTGTCCTGATTGATGACTGGGTTCATGGACAACATGACCTCATTACCCACACACACAGCACACACACTACACGCACAGAGACACACACTGAGACACACACACAGTCTAACCACAGAGGCAGGGTGTCAAAAAGCCTCTCCCTTTGTTTGTGTAGGTATGGCTGTGGTCAGCAAAAAATACCTCATCCCTACTGTACAGTATGGTGGTGGAGCTTTGATGTTATGGTGCTATTTTGCTTCCAGCGCTCCTGGGGCCCTTGATACAGTTTTTTACATTCACTTTGGCACTCATTTCAGATCCTTGTGGCCATTTTTCAAAACTCTAGACACAAAACTCAAAATGGTCATCACAGGTAACATTGTGGATTCATATCTTTAAAGAAACCTTGCATTTGCAGAATCATTGGTTCAAATAACTAATTTATCATGAAATACTATAGGAACATTCATTTAGATCACCCACACACAAGATACCGCTAGTTTCACTGTGTAGTTATTTGTACAATCATTAAATATTGTAGTACTAAATATGTGTTTCATTATGGTACCACACGTAAATACATCACTGTAAAAGGACTAGTAGAGAGAATACTACAAACACAGTGGAATCATTGAACAAAATCTGAAATGTATTGATGATATACAATAAAATCACAAGCTACAACAAAATAAACGAGTTAAAGGTTGACAAAATATTGATTACTGTATTTCTATGTTTCCATCAACCCTTGTTGATTCTTGTTGATTTGGCCACAGGTTCTCATCCACATCACAATGGATGTTTTCATTGGCCAAACATCTTGGGAAGAATCTTCGGGCCAAACCTGATCAAATCCAAACCTGACACTGGTCTGCCGTGATGTCATTGCATGCATCATCCATAGCCTGGAGAAGGGTGGCTTGTTCGTGAGGGTGCCTATCATATACCTTCCACTTCCATGTGGAGAAACATTCCTCAATCGGGTTAAGGAAAGGAGAGTATGGGGTTATGTACAGGGTGGTAAATTGTGGATGGGCCTGAAACCAGGCTTGTACAATTTGAGCATGGTGGAGCCTGACATTATCCCACACAATGACATAGGTCACGCCATCACCTCTACAGACCTGATTTAGCTCATCAAGGAAGGTTACAAGGAGACCTGCATTATATGATCCAATACGAGGTCTGCGTCCCACCACATCATCTTCTGATATAGCCGCACATATGGTGATGTTGGCCCCACGTTGTCCAGGTACTTGGATGGTTGCCCGCTGGCCAATGAATTCCAACCTCTCCTCCTTGTCTTGGCCAGGTTAAAACCTGCCTCATCCAAAAATAGGAATTTGTGATAGTTTTTGTCAGCATCCAGCTCTACCAACCTCTAAAAATACATTTTGGAAAGATAATTACTGATTACGATGATGTAGAATCTTTAGGGAATTTTTCACAACAGGCATCTAGAAACGGAACATACCTGAACATACTCCTCATATTCAGTCCTCAGTTGCGTCACTCTGTCTGCATTTCTTTCAAAAGGCACACGGTATAGCTGTTTTAGAGACACCTGGTGCCTTTTCAGCATGCGTGAAATAGTCAGCAAACTTATAGCTTCCACATGGTTGAACTTGTCATCATTGTACAAGATGTGCTGCCGAATTTCTGTAAGGCGAATATCATTTCTGGCCCAAACCAAATTGACCACAGCCCACTCTTGTTGGTCAGTCAGAATTTTGCTTCCGCCTCCCCTATTTGGCCAAGTCTCAATTCTGCAGGGTAAATTACAGGAAGAACAAATTTAGTCGCATCACCTACTCTGTGGTACACATTGGCATGCAGTATACAGTCATTTGACAATTGAGAGTTGCCTAATGTTTAGTGCATGGTGAAGACTTACCGGTTCTCATTGTGGAAAGATCTGATGTTTGAGGCCACGGTTGATCTTCTGAGGTTTGGTTGAATCATTGTAGCTACCTCAGTCATTGTTATGCCATGATTTACAACATGGTGTACAACTATTGCTCGGATTTACTTGGACACTCTTTGCTATTCTTGCCGCTGCCTTGGTCCGTGGCCTTGTCCTCTACCACATTCCCCCACACCTCTCAAACGAGGCCCACGACCACGTCTCAGAAGGGGTGCTTGTCCCCTGCCATTCCTTTGACCACCACATCTTCCTCGTCTTCCTCCTCCCACTGCTTGACCTCTATTGTGACCTGGATCGCCTGCCGGCTCCACATTATCGCTGTGTCATTATAAATTCAGTAAAAAAAGAAACGTCTTTTCACTGTCAACTGCGTTTATTTTCAGCAAATTTAACATGTTTAAATTTTGGATGAACATAAGATTTTAACAACTGAGACATAAACTGAACAAGTTCCACAGACATGACTAACAGAAATGGAATAATTTGTCCCTGAACAAAGGGGGGATCAAAATCAAAAGTAACAGTCAGTATCTGGTGTGGTCACCACTTGCATTAATTACTGCAGTGCATCTCCTCCTCATGGACTGCACCAGATTTGCCAGCTCTTCCTGTGAGATGTTACCCCACTCGTCCACCAAGGCACCTGCAAGTTCCCGGACATTTCTGGGGGAAAGGCCCTAGCCCTCACCCTCCAATCCAACACGTCCCAATGGGATTGAGATCTGGGCTCTTCGCTGGCCATGGCAGAACACTGATATTCCTGTCTTGCAGGAAATAGTGCACAGAACGAGCGGTATGGCTGGTGGCATTGTCATGCTGGAGGGTCATGTCAGGATGAGCCTGCAGGAAAGGTACCACATGAGGGAGGATGATGTCTTCCCTGTAACGCACAGCGTTGAGATTGCCTGCAATGATAACAAGCTCAGTCCGATGATGCTGTGGCACACCGCCCCAGACCATGACGGACCCTCCACCTCCAAATCGATCCCGCTCCAGAGTACAGGCCTCGGTGTAACGCTCATTCCTTCGATGATAAACGCAAATCCAACCATCACCCCTGGTGAGACGAAACCGCGACTCGTCAGTGAAGAGCACTTTTTGCCAGTCCTGTCTGGTCCAGCGACAGTGGGTTTGTGCCCATAGAAAACGTTGTTGCCGGTGATGTCTGGTGAAGACTTGCCTTACAATAGGCCCACAAGTCCTCAGTCCAGCCTCTCTCAGCCTATTGCGGACAGTCTGAGCACTGATGGAGGGATTGTGCGTTCCTAGTGTAACTCGGGCAGTTGTTGTTGCCATCCTGTACCTGGGATGTTCGGATGTACCGATCCTGTGCAGGTGTTGTTACACGTGGTCTGCCACTGCGAGGACGATCAGGTGTCCTTCTTGTCTCCCTGTAGTGCTGTCTTAGGCATTTCACAATACGGACATTGCAATTCATTGCCCTGGCCACATCTACAGTCCTCATGCCTCCTTGCAGCATGCCTAAGGCATGTTCAAGTAGATAAGCAGGGACCCTGGGCATCTTTCTTTCAGTGTTTTTCAGAGTCAGTAAAAAGGCCTCTTTAGTGTCCTAAGTTTTCATAACTGTGACCTTAATGTCCTACCGTCTGTAAGCTGTAAGTGTCTTAACGACCGTTCCACAGGTGCATGTTCATTAAACGTTAATAATCGATCAAATTGAAGACGGGTCTATCTGTGTTTAATACAGGAAGACTACAAACCAAGCTACTTTTTAAGTCTTGCGCAACTCTCAACAGTGTTACGCAGTTCCTAGTTGGCCCTACTTCTTCATTGCACAAATGAATAACCTCAACCACATTCCAAAGATTGGTGACATCCAGTGGAAGCGGTAGGAATTGAAAACAAGTTCCTAAAAAATATTGTTTGCCAATGAGAATTCAGTGAACAGAGACCTAAAAAAAAATCTGAATGGTTAGTCTTCGGGGTTTTGCCTCCTACATAAGTTCTGTTATACTCACCGACATGATTCAAACAGTTTTAGAGTGTTTTCTATCCAAATATACTAATCATATGCATATCTTATATTCTTGGCATAAGTAGCAGGAAGTTGAAATTGGGCACGCTATTTATCCAAAAGTGAAAATGCTGCCCCCTATACCTTAAGAAGTTAAGAGTAATGCAACAGTTACTTATCATTTTGAGCAGTTGTATCAGTTGATAGTTAGATCATTGTAATTGAATTAATAGACAGTCATCTCAGATGTAAATGTGTGAATTACTTTGATGTTAAGTTTTGTCATTTTAAACAGGTGATTTTAGTTCAATGAACAAATGATCTTAACTTTATGTGTATTGTATCCAAGCAACTGGAAAAAGTGTTAGAGTTAGGAAAAATGTGCATTTTGATTATCGGTTGTGAGTTTTGTGTCTAGAGTTTTGAAAAATGACATCAAGGTTCTGAAATGAAAGTGATTGTAGAAAACGGCAAGGTCTACGGCATCATGGACATTTTGGAGAAAAAAATCTGGTTGCCTCTGCCAAGAGGCTGAAACTTTTCTGCAAGTGAATCTTCCAGCAAGACAATAACTCAAAGCACCTGTGAAAATACAGAAAAAAATGGTTAACACTAGATGTTTTGAGGCAGACATCTTATTAAATGAAAATAGAAATATCGCAAAAAAATGTAAAGTCATGGCCCCCTCTAAAATGGCTGCTCATTGGTCACATATGGAGGAGGGTACTGAGGCGCAGGAGTTGAATTGTTAATTGACCACAGAATCCACATTTGGCAATGGCTTGAACACCATTGACTTGTACATCATTGAAAACCTGTAGTTTGAATTGAAAAGTGCAGTCCATAAGCGCAGATGAAGGATATCAAGGATCTGGAAAGATCCCTCCCAGTGTGTTTTTCTAATCTCATAAAACATTTGAGGAAAAAGACTCAGTGTCGTAATCCTCGCAAGGGGAAGGTGTTGGCGTATTGGAAACAGGGGATCCAATAATACTTTTTTCCAATTGCTGGCTCATCTTTATCAAGAGATCCAATAATCCCGCACCCCACTGTATTCGGAAGGAAAATATTTTACTGCATTGAATCCGCTCCAGCCCCCTTGTATCAAAAACCTGATTCATGTTGTCCAGAAGCGCATTGAATGAACACACGCACGCACAAGCACATGGCAGTGGCAGTGGCAGCAGAGGCAGCCGCCTCCTTTTCCACCCAGGCAATAGGAAATGGATGTATGACCTTTAATAGTAGTTGGGGAAGGAAAGAAAGATGAGCAGTAACAGAAAGAGAGAGAGACAATAAACAAAGCAACAATTGTCTCAACAGTGATATTGTGATGTCATTACGTGATGTCATTATGTAAGATCTAGCAGTCAAGTGGAGAGAGAGAGAACGAGCCTTCATCACCGGTAGGGAGGATGTAGACCCTCCAGATCGGGGCCCTTCTTTAGCTCAGTTGGTAGAGTGTGGCTCTTGCAACGACAGTATAGTATTTTCTGATTCCAGGGTCACACATATGTATACACAAGCATTACTGTAAGTCACTTTGTAATGGCATATACACGGCTCAAAAGGGAAAAGGGAACACTTAAACAACACAATGTAACTCCAAGTCAATCACACTTCTGTGAAATCAAACTGTCCACTTAGGAAGCAACAATACATTTCAATACATTTCACATGCTGTTGTGCAAATGGAATAGACAACAGGTGGAAATTATAGGCAATTAGCAAGAGACCCCCAATAAAGGAGTGGATCTGCAGGTGGTGACCACAGACCACTTCTCAGTTCCTATGCTTCCTGGCTGATGTTTTGGTCACTTTTGAATGCTGGCGGTGCTTTCACTCTAGTGGTAGCATGAGATGGAGTCTTCCAACCCACACAAGTGGCTCAGGTAGTGCAGCTCATCCAGGATGACACATCAATGCGAGCTGTGGCAAGAAGGTTTGCTGTGTCTGTCAGTGTAGTTTCCAGAGCATGGAAGCGCGACCAGGAGACAGGCCAGTACATCAGGAGACGTGGAGGAGGCCGTAGGAGGGCAACAACACAGCAGCAGGACCGCTACATCCGCCTTTGTTTAAGGAGGAGCAGGAGGAGCACTGCCAGAGCCCTGCAAAATGACCTCCAGCAGGCCACAAATGTGCATGTGTCTGCTCAAACGGTCAGAAACAGACTCCATGAGGGTGGTATGAGGGCCCGACGTCCACAGGTGGGGTTTGAGCTTACAGCCCAACACCGTGCAGGACGTTTGGCATTTGCCAGAGAACACCAAGATTGGCAAATTCGCCACTGGCGCCCTGTGCTCTTCAAAGATGAAAGCAGATTCACACTGAGCACATGTGCCAGACGCGACAGAGTCTGGAAACGCAGTGGAGAACGTTCTACTGCCTGCAACATCCTCCAGCATGACCGGTTTGGCGGTGGGTCAGTCATGGTGTGGGGTGGCATTTCTTTGGAGGGCCGCACAGCCCTCCATGTGCTTGCCAGAGGCAGCCTGACTGCCATTAGGTACCGAGATGAGATCCTCAGACCCCTTGTGAGACCATATGCTGGTGCGGTTGGCCCTGGGTTCCTCCTAATGGAAGACAATGCTAGACCTCATGTGGCTGGAGTGCGTCAGCAGTTCCTGCAAGAGGAAGGCATTGATGCTATGGACTGGCCCGCCCATCTTGGACATCATGTCTCGCTCCATCTACCAACGCCACGTTGCACCACAGACTGTCCAGGAGTTGGCGGATGCTTTAGTCCAGGTCTGGGAGGAGATCCCTCAGGAGACCATCCGCCACCTCATCAGGAGCATGCCCAGGCGTTGTAGGGAGGTCATACAGGCACGTGGAGGCCACACACACTACTGAGCCTAATTTTGACTTGTTTTAAGGACAATACATCAAAGTTGGATCAGCCTGTAGTGTGGTTTTCCACTTTAATTTTGAGTGTGACTCCAAATCCAGACCTCCATGGGTTGATAAATATGATTTCCATTGATCATTTTTGTGTGATTTTGTTGTCAGCACATTCAACTATGTAAAGAAAAAAGTATTTAATAAGAATATTTCATTCATTCAGATCTAGGATGTGTTATTTTGGTGTTCCCTTTATTTTTACGAGCAGTGTAATATCTAATATTGTCAGGATATCCGGCTGCATTTTCCCCCTATTTCATGAGGAAGTTGTCCAATATATGGTTCTATATTTAAATGTATTGAATCTAAACATTTGTTAAAATCTCAAACAAATGTAGCTATTTAAATTCAAATGTTGCATATCAAACAATTGCCACACTCATTCGATAGGTGTACCAGTCGCAGTGCAATCAGTGTTCTTGAATCTACGATAAAGACACTAAAAAATCTACTTCTAACTTTTAGTAGGTTACCAAATTCGAAACCCAGACATGAGTCCATTTTCACCCCAGAATGCAAGGCTGGGTGCGGGGCTTATTCTTTCATTCTGACAGTGAATGAGTGGAAAGAATAGCTGTGATGGGGGTGCAGGAGAATAAGGAGAATGAAGGGGCTGATGTGGAAAATGTTCAAATACCGTGACTGAGTGCTTAATTTCAGGTGCAAGCCGCCTGCCATAGAGTTTTATTTTACTGGTGGTAAAAAGCAAGATGACGTGAAATCTCTCCAGACACTCTTGTTGCTGAAAGAGTCTGAGGTAGATGCTGTAATAATAAACACATCTCATGTCTTGTTATTTTGAACGAGGGCCTATACCATGAGTTTGACACATGACACAAACTTCTATCATACTTATGTAGTTAGAAACAAATGAGAAGATATGTGGTCTTGTTTAACATAGGCTATGTGCTGTCAGAAAAGCATCTACAGAGTGTTATTCTCAGTCAAGTTCTTATTTTGGCCTTTGGCTTATTCTCTATAGGGGTCAGGATGAAACAGTCTTATACTGCTGGCCTGACCAGGTTGGAGGCCAATGCCCCAGGTCTACATACCTCTGTTGTTCAGTTTGAAGTGTTGACCTCTCCTTTGAAGGAGTTGACCTCTCCTGTCTGTGTCTGGTACCAAGTTACAAACTTGAATAAACAAACACTGAAAAGGTTGTGGGAGTATCTTTTTCTAACTGGCAATAATTCATAATTCCTCAGCAAAACCTGAGACATGCACTTAAACTTGGATCTGATTTCAAGCATGTTAATAGAAAAAACAAATTCCTGTGTGAAAAATCTTTCATCCCCTCAAGTGTTGAAAGTAAACATTCAATTTTTGGTGTTACGTCAATCTTTTTTATTTTTTTATTGCATTTTGTAGTATTGGATTAAATATGGAATAAACCGTTCTGACACTCCAGTCCATCTTGAATATAGGCTCCACATTAGCCGTCCAAGACCGGTTTCGTGCTGTATACCCACAATCCAACAGAGGACAAGTGCGAGGTGAAAGTCGAGGCAAACTCTACCCGTCGCCCATTCGTCTAAATGTATTATTTCACAATTGTTTGACATCTCTCTCTCTCTCTCGTAGACATCTGCCGGGTAAATACAGGGTCAACAGGAAAGCTACAGTATGAACCAATGACATAATCACATTCAGAGAATGCAGACCAATATCAGTATGACTAGGAATGGCTCAGCTGCGAGGGCTGTGGCGCCCCCACTCAGAAGCGGTCAACCAGGGAAAAGGGCCCAAAGCCAGGGGCCTCATCCACCACTGTGGCATCTTTCTTTCTAGAAGCAATCAGTTAGATGACAAAAAGACAGATCGAGGCCTTCAATCAAACTTATAACTACAGTTGAAGTCGGAAGTTTACATACACCTTAGCTAAATACGGGAGGGGGGTATGCCTTATGATTAACGAGACGTGGTGTGATCATAAAAACATAGAGGAACTCAAGTCCTTCTGTTCATCTGACTTCCTCACAATCAAATGTCGACCGCATTATCTACAAAGAGAATTCTCTTCGATTATAATCACAGCCGCAAATATTCCCCCAAGCAGACACATCGATGGCCCTAAACAAACTTTATTTGACTCTATGTAAACTGTAAACCACATATCCTGAGGCTGCATTCATTGTAGCTGGGGATTTTAACAAGGCTAATCTGAAAACAAGACTGCCTAAATTCTATCAGCATATTGATTGTGCTACCAGGGCTGGTAAAACCCTCGATCATTATTATTCTAACTTCTGCAACGCATCTAAGGCCCTCCCTCGCCCTCCTTTCAGAAAATCTGATCACAACTCCATTTTGTTGCTTCCAGCCTATAGACAGAAACTAAAACAGGAAGCTCCCGCTCTCAGGTCTGTTCAATGCTGGTCCGACCAATCTGATTCCACGCTTCAAGATTGCTTCGATCACATGGATTGGGATATGTTCCGCATTGCGTCAAACAACAACATTGACGAATACGCTGATTCGGTGAGCGAGTTCATTAGCAAGTGCATTGGCAATGTCGCACCCACAACAACTATTAACACATTCCCCAACCAGAAACCGTGGATTGGTGGCAGCATTCGTGCGAAACTGAAAGTGCGAACCACTGCTTTGAACCAGGGCAAGGTGTCCGTAAACATGACCGAATACAAACAGTGTAGCTATTCCCTCCGCAAGGCAATCAAACAAGCTAAGCGTCAGTATAGAGACAAAGTAGAGTCACAATTCAACGGCTCAGACACAAGAGGTATGTGGCAGGGTCTACAGTCAATCACGGAATACAAAAGAAAACCAGCCCCGTCGCGGACCAGGATGTCTTTCCCCCAGACAGACTAAACAACTTCATTGCTCGCTTTGAGGACAATACAGTGCCACTGACACAGCCTGCTACCAAAAATTGGACAAAGAACATAGCTTACCTGGCCTGATGCTGATTCAATCTCCTCGCTGCCCGGATGTACTCGAGATTACAATGGTTAGTTCAGATGAGGAAAGGGTGCTTGCCCCCCTCAAGCCAATGTCTCCGCACCTTCAAAGCCTTGACTACAGCTAACAACTCCCGGTCCCCCACGTCATAGTTCTGCTCCGGCGGGTCCGAGCTTCATCGAGAAGAAACCGCAGGGTCGGAGCTTTGGTGGCGCGCCCGAGTGCTGTGATTGCATGGCTCCCTCCCCAGCCTCGGACGCGTCCACCTCAACTATAAACGCCAAAGAGGGGTCCGGGATGAGCCAGCATTGGAGCGTCGGTAAACAGCTCCTTCAGATGACTGAATGCTCTGCCCGCCTCTGTTGACCAGCGCAAGCGCGTCACCCCCCCTTCAGCAGTGAGGTAATGGGAGCAGCCACCTGACCAAAACCTCAGATGAGCCTCCGGTAGTAATTGACAAACCCTAAAAACCGCTGCACCTCCTCTACCGTGGTCGGAGTCGGCCAATTACGCACTAATGTAATGCGGTCACACCACCCCAGAGGTGGAAATGCGATAACCCAGGAAGGAAACGGCTTGTTTGTAGAACACACATTTCTCAGACTTGACGTACAGGTCATGCTCCAGCAGTCGCCCAAATATCCTACGCACCAGAGACACTTGCGCGGCGCGTGTGGCAGAATAATTCAGTATATCATCGATATACACTACCACCCCCTGCCCGTGCAGGTCTCTGAGAATCTCGTCAATGAAAGATTGGAAAACGGCTGGAGCATTCTTCAACCAATACGGCATGACGAGGTACTCATAATGGCCAGATGTGGTACTAAACGCGATCTTCCACTCATCTCCCTCCCGGATACGCACCAAATGATATGCACTCCTAAGGTCCAGTATTGTGAAGAAACACGCCACCGATTCCACTGCCATGGCGAACAGAGGTAGTGGGTAACTAAACCCCACTGTGATGGAATTTAGACCTCTATAATCAATGCACGGATGCAGACCTCCCTCCTTTTTCTTCACAAAAAAAGAAGCTTGAGGAGACGGGTGACGTGGAGGGCCAAATATACCCCTGTCCCAGAGATTCAGTGATGTATGTCTCCATCTCCACCAGGAGGACCTGGGACAAAGGGTACACGTGACTCCTGGGAAGTGCAGCGTTTTCCAGGAGGTTTATCGCGCAATCCCCTCGTCAATGAGGTAGTAATTGGGTCATCCTCTTTTTACAGAAGGCGATATTGGCCATATTGGCATATTCAGAGGGAATGTGCACAGTGGAAACCTGGTCTGGACTCTCCACCATCGTCGCACTGATGGAAACTCCTATACACCTGCCTGAACACTCCTCTGACCACCTTCTGAGAGCACCCTGTCTCAATAAATTCTCAGGATTGTGATTAGCCAACCAGGGAATCGCCAGCACCACTGGAGACGCAGGCGAATCAATAAGGAAAAGACTGATCCGCTCCTCATGATCCCCCTGCGTTACCATGTCCAGTGGCACCGTGGCCTCCCCAACCAGCCCTGACCCTAATGGTTGGCTATCTAAGGAGTGCATGGGAAGTGTTGGTCTAGCGGCACCAGGGGAATCAATAGCCTTAACGCGAGCCCGCGATCCATAAAGTTCCCAGCTACACCTGAATCGACCTGCGCCTTATGCTGTAGAGAGGGAGAAAACTCAGAAAAATAAATTAGTAAGAACATATGGCCAACCGGGAGATCTGGGTGAGTCTGGTGCTGACTCACCTGGGGTGAACGAGGAGTGCTCTGCCTGCCATCCCGTTACCATGTCCAGTGCAGCGTTTTCCAGGAGGTTTATCGCGCAATCCCCTTGTCGATGAGGTGGTAATTGGGTGGCCCTTTTTTTTACAGAGAAACAATCCCGCACAAACCTAGACGGACCTAACAGGCTTAAATAGACATAAATCAATAATCGAAACAGGGAACAGGTGCAACCAATAAGACAAAACGGAACTTAAAGGAAAAAGAGATCGGTGGCAGCTAGTAGACCGGCGACGATGACCGTCGAGCGCCACCCGAACAGGTGGGAGTCGTGACATATACAGTGGGGCAAAAAAGTATTTAGTCAGCCACCAATTGTGCAACTTCTCCCACTTAAAAAGATGAGAAAGGCCTGTAATTGTCATCATAGGTACACTTCAACTATTTCAGACAAAATGAGAATAAAAAAAAAATAAAAAATAACATTGTAGGATCTGTTGTGTTACCCCCCCCCCCCCCGTTCAGCTGAAACGGTGGCGCAGGGAATGCAAAAATATTATTAGAAATATTTAACCTCCACACATTAACAAGTCCAATACCTCAAATGAAAGATAAACACCTTGTTCATCTACCCAGCGTGTCAGATTTTTAAATGTTTTACGGCGAAAACGTAGCACATATTTATGTTAGACCACCACCAAAACAAAGACAATAGGCAGCCATTTTGTAGAACAAAAGATACAATCACAAAAGCAGGATTAAAAGAAAAATCATTCACTAACCTTTTGAAAATCTTCATCAGATGACAGTCATATGACATGTTACACAGTACATTTATGTTTTGTTCGATAATATGCATTTTATATCCATAAATCTCGGTTTACATTGACACCATGTTCAGAAAATTCTCCAGAAATTATAGAAAGCTACGCCAGATAGCAGAATTACTCATCATAAACTTTGACTAAAGATACATGTTCTACATATAATTAGAAAGATACACTGGTTCTTAATGCAACCGCTGTGTCACATTTTTTTAACGTTACGGAATTAGCCTACCATGCAATAATCTGAGACGGCGCTCAGACGTAACAATATTTCTCCACTATGTTGGAGTCAACAGAAATACAAAATTACAACGTAAATATTCCCTTACCTTTGATGGTCTTCGATCAGAATGTAGTGGAAGGAGTCCTACTTCAACAATAAATTGTTTTGTTTCATAATGTTCAATTCTAGTGTCCATGTAGTAGCATCTGCTAACACTTTCAGCTCAAATGCCCAAAAAATGACTTCTGGTCCAGAATAATTGTGCACCAAAACTTCCAAATGACATATTACAGGTCGACGAAACTGGTCAAACTAAGTGCAGAATCAATCTTCAGGATGTTATAATCATACAGATCGAATATCATTCCAACCGGGACATCCATGTTCATCTGAGGCTGATTGGAACAAAGGAAGCACTCTTTCCCAAGCGCACCTTCACACACATGAAAATCTTTGCAACACTTACAACTTTTCATCCCATTAGGTCAAAGTTCACAGCATATGCTCCATTCCACTTTCTACTGAATGAGAACATCTAGTGGAAGCCATAGGAAGTGTTTCCAGATCCATAACTTGTTGGGAAGCGAGGGGGCGATGACATCAAAGTTGCCCCAACTTTCAGGATTCCAAAACTAGTTTGGAAGATTGCCTGCCCTGTGAGTTCTGTTAAACTCACATACATAATCCAAACGGTTTTAGAAACTTCAGAGTGTTTTCTATCCAATGATAATAATAATATGCATATATTAGCAATTTAGGACAGATTTTGATGCAGTTCACTATGGGCACGCAATTCATCCAAAGGGGAAATACTTCCCCCTATCCTTAAGAAGTTGGTCTGTGAGAGCCAGAAATCTTGTTTGTTTGACCATATACTTATTTTCCACCATAATTTGCAAATAAATTCATTAAGAGGCTCCTCTGTCCTCCACTCGTTACCTGTATTAATGGCACCTGTTTGAACTTGTTATCAGTATAAAAGACACCTGTCCACAACCTCAAACCTCACACTCTCCACTATGGCCAAGACCAAAGAGCTGCCAAAGGACACCAGAAACAAAATTGTAGACCTGCACCAGGCTGGGAAGACTTGCAAATTAAATTCATAAAAAATCCTACAATGTGATTTTCTGGAATTTTTTCTTCTCATTTTGTCTGTCATAGTTGAAGTGTACCTATGATGAACATTACAGGCCTCTCTCATCTTTTTAAGTGGGAGAACTTGCACAATTGGTGGCTGACTAAATACTTTTTTGACCCACTGTATATTGTACTCAATACCATCTACTGCATCTTGCCTATGCTGTTCTGTACCATCACTCATTCATATATCTTCATGTACAAATGTTCTTCATCCCTTTACACTTGTGTGTATAAGGTGGCTGTTGTGAAATTGTTAGGTTAGATTACTCGTTGGTTATTACTGCATTGTTGGAACTAGAAGCACAAGCATTTCGCTACACTCACATTAACATCTGCTAACCATGTGTATGTGACAAATACAATTTGATTTGATTTGAATACGTTTAAACTCAGTTTTTCACAATTCCTGACATTTAATCTTAGTAAGAAATCCCTGTTATAGGTCAGTTAGGATCACCACTTTATTTTAAGAATGTGAAATGTCAGAATAATAGTAGAGAGAATGATTTATTTCAGGTTTTATTTCTTTCATCACATTCCCAGTGGGTCAGACATGTACATACACTCAATTAGTATTTGGTAGCATTGCCTTTAAATTGTTTAACATGGGTCAAACGTTTTGGGTAGCCTTCCACAAGCTCCCCCAATAAGTCGGGTGAATTTTTGCTTATTGCTCCTGACAGAGCTGGTGTAACTGAGTCAGGTTTGTAGGCCTCCTTACTCACACAGGCTTTTTCATTTCTGCCCACATATTTTCTATATGATTGAGGTCAGGGCTTTGTGATGGACACTCCAATACTTTGACTTTGTTGTCCTTAACTTAAGCCATTTTGCCACAACTTTGCTTGCAAGTATGCTTGCAGTCATTGTCCATTTGGAAGACTCATTTGCGACCAAGCTTTAACTTCCTGATTGATGTCTTGAGATGTTGCTTCAATATATCCACATAATTTTCCTTTTTCATGATGCCATCTATTTTGTGAAGTGCACAGTCCCTCCTGCAGCAAAGCACCCCCACAATATGATGCTGCCACCCCTGTGCTTACATTTACATTACATTTAAGCCGTTTAGCAGACGCTCTTATCCAGAGCGACTAACAAATTGGTGCATTCACCTTATGACATCCAGTAGAACAGTCACTTTACAATAGTGCATCTAAATCTTAAAGGGGGGGGGTGAGAAGGATTACTTATCCTATCCTAGGTATTCCTTAAAGAGGTGGGGTTTCAGGTGTCTCCGGAAGGTGGTGATTGACTCCGCTGTCCTGGCGTCGTGAGGGAGTTTGTTCCACCATTGGGGGGCCAGAGCAGCGAACAGTTTTGACTGGGCTGAGCGGGAACTGTACTTCCTCAGTGGTAGGGAGGCGAGCAGGCCAGAGGTGGATGAACGCAGTGCCCTTGTTTGGGTGTAGGGCCTGATCAGAGGGCGTTCCCCTCACAGCTCCGTAGGCAAGCACCATGGTCTTGTAGCGGATGCGAGCTTCAACTGGAAGCCAGTGGAGAGAGCGGAGGAGTGGGGTGACGTGAGAGAACTTGGGAAGGTTGAACACCAGACGGGCTGCGGCGTTCTGGATGAGTTGTAGGGGTTTAATGGCACAGGCAGGGAGCCCAGCCAACAGCGAGTTGCAGTAATCCAGACGGGAGATGACAAGTGCCTGGATTAGGACCTGCGCCGCTTCCTGTGTGAGGCAGGGTCGTACTCTGCGGATGTTGTAGAGCATGAACCTACAGGAACGGGCCACCGCCTTGATGTTAGTTGAGAACGACAGGGTGTTGTCCAGGATCACGCCAAGGTTCTTAGCGCTCTGGGAGGAGGACACAATGGAGTTGTCAACCGTGATGGCGAGATCATGGAACGGGCAGTCCTTCCACGGGAGGAAGAGCAGCTCCGTCTTGCCGAAGTTCAGCTTGAGGTGGTGATCCGTCATCCACACTGATATGTCTGCCAGACATGCAGAGATGCGATTCGCCACCTGGTCATCAGAAGGGGGAAAGGAGAAGATTAATTGTGTGTCGTCTGCATAGCAATGATAGGAGATACCATGTGAGGTTATGACAGAGCCAAGTGACTTGGTGTATAGCGAGAATAGGAGAGGGCCTAGAACAGAGCCCTGGGGGACACCAGTGGTGAGAGCGCGTGGTGAGGAGACAGATTCTCGCCACGCCACCTGGTAGGAGCGACCTGTCAGGTAGGACGCAATCCAAGCGTGCTTCACGGTTGGGATGGTGTTCTTCGGCTTGCAAGCCTCCCTCTTTTTCCTCCAAATACAACGATGGCCATTATGGCCAAACAGTTCTATATTTGTTTCATCAGACCAGAGGGCATTTCTCCAAAAAGTACAATCTTTGTCCCCATGTGCAGTTGCAAACCATAGTCTGGCTTTTTTATGGAAGTATTGGAGCAGTGGCTTCTTCCTTGCTGAGCGGCCTTTCAGGTTATGTCGATATCGAACTTGTTTTACTGTGGATATAGATACTTTTGTACCCGTTTCCACCAACATCTTCATAAGGTCCTTTGCTGTTGTTCTGGGATTGATTTGCACTTTTCACACGAAAGTACGTTAACTTCTTGCGTCGAGCAATCCCGTATCCGGGAGCGTAATCATAGCCTCAAGCTCATTACCATAACGCAACTTTAACTATTCATGAAAATCGCAAATGAAATGAAAGAAATATATTCACTCACAAGCTTAGCCTTTTGTTAACCTGTTAGTCCTACCCACACCGTATTCGGTAGCGTAATCATAGCCTCAAAAGCTCATTACCATAACGCAACGTTAGCGATTTCTAAAAATCGCAAATGAAATGAAATAAATATGCCTATCCTCAAGCTTATCCTTTTCTTAACAATCCTGTCGTCTCAGATTTTCAAAATATGCTTTAGAACCAGAGAAAATCAATAATTTGTGTAAGAGTGGTGATAGCTAGCTTAGCATTTAGCGTTAGCATTTAGCACGCAACATATTCACAAAAACCAGCAAAGGGATCAAATAAAATAATTTACCTTTGAAGAACTTCAGATGTGTCAATGAGGAGACTCTCAGTTACATAGCAGATGTCCAGTTTTTCCTGAAAGATGCTTGTGTAGGACACAACGTTCCGTTTTGTTACTATGCATTTGGCTACCGAAACTAACCGAAAATTCAGTCACCTACACGTCAAACTTTTTTCCGAATTAACTCCATAATATCGACTGAAACATGGAAAACGTTGTTTGAATCAATCCTCAAGGTGTTTTGTCATATATCTCTTCATTGAAATCCCTTCCCTGGAAGCGTGCATTCTTCTCTGATTCAGATGGAAAAATACTGGTACCTGACTTTTGCGCACCAATTTCCACGCAGACACCGTGCGGGACACTTGGTAATTGTAGGCTCTTATGGTCAATCTTCCAATGATATGCCTACAAATACGTCACAATGCTGCAGACACCTGGGGGAAACGATAGGAAGTGTCCGTTCATTCCTGTCGCATTCACAGCCATATAAGGAGATCATGGAAAACGTGCCTCCAGAAATCCTGTTGATTTCCTGGTCACTCAAACATCTTGGTTTTGCCTGTAGATTCTGTTCTATGGCACTCACAGTGAAAATCTTTACAGTTCTGGACACGTCAGAGTGTCTTCTTTCCAAAACTATCAATTCCAAGCATAGTCGAGCATCTTTTCGTGACAAAATATTGCGCTTAAAACGGGCATGTCTTTTTATCCAAAAATGAAATACTGCCCCTAGAGTCTTAACAGGTTAACAACACTGTCATCTCAGATTTTCAAAATATGCTTTTCAACCATAGCTACACAGGAATTTGTGTAAGAGTATTGATAGCTAGCATAGCATTAAGCCCAGCATTCAGCAGGCAACATTTTCACAAAAACAAGAAAAGCATTCAAATAAAATCATTTACCTTTGAAGAACTTCGGATGTTTTCAATGAGGAGACTCTCAGTTAGATAGCAAATGTTCAGTTTTTCCAAAAAGATTCTTTTGTAGGAGAAATCGCTCCGTTTTGTTTATCACGTTTGGCTAAGGAAAAAAAACTTATCCGGGAGTGTAATTATAGCCTCAAGCTCATTACCATAACACAACGTTAACTATTCATGAAAATCGCAAATGAAATTAAATAAATATATTGGCTCACAAGCTTAGCCTTTTGTTACCAACACTGTCATCTCAGATTTTCAAAATATGCTTTTCAACCATAGCAAAACAAGCATTTGTATAAGAGTATTGATAGCTAGCATAGCATTAAGCCTAGCATTCAGCAGGCAACATTTTCACAAAAACAAGAAAAACATTAAAATAAAATAATTTACCTTTGAAGAACTTCAGATGTTTTCAATGAGGAGACTCTCAGTTAGATAGCAAATGTTCAGTTTTTCCAAAAATATTATTTGTGTAAGGAGAAATCGCTCCGTTTTGTTCATCAGGATTGGCTGAGAAAACCCCCCGAAAATTCAGTCATTAAAACACTAACTTTTTTCCAAATTAACTCCATAATATCGACAGAAACATGGCAAACGTTATTTAGAATCAATCCTATCGGTATTTTTCACATATCTATTTGATGATAAGTCACTCGTGGCAGTTTAGTATCTCCTCTCTTCAAAATGGAAAATGCATGCACCTGGAGATTACGCAATAGTTTCGACGGAGTACACCGAGCGGACACCTGGTAAATGTAGTCTCTTATGGTCAATCTTCCAATGATATGCCTACAAATACGTCACAATGCTGCAGACACCTTGGGGAAACGACAGAAAGTGTAGGCCCATTCCTTGCGTATTCACAGCCATATAAGGAGACATTGGAACAAAGCGCCTCCAAAATTTGGGGCATTTCCTGTTTGAAATTTCATCTTGGTTTTGCCTGTAGCATCAGTTCTGTGGCACTCAAAGATAATATCATTGCAGATTTGGAAACGTCAGAGTGTTTTCTTTCCATAGCTGTCAATTACATGCATAGTCAAGCATCTTTTCGTGACAAAATATCTTGTTTAAAACGGGAACATTTTTCATCCCAAAATTTTAATAGCGCCCCCTGATGCATAACTGGTTAAAGTGACCTGTGTTCCATTATTAAAGTGACCAGTGTTCCATTATTAAAGTGACCTGTGTTCCATTATTAAAGTGACCAGTGTTCCATTATTAAAGTGACCAGTGTTCCATTATTAAAGAGACCAGTGTTCCATTATTAAAGTGACCAGTGTTCCATTATTAAAGTGATCAGTGTTCCATTATTAAAGTGGTGGTCAGTGTTCCATTATTAAAGTGACCAGTGTTCCATTATTAAAGTGACCAGTGTTCCATTATTAAAGTGACCAGTGTTCCATTATTAAAGTGACCAGTGTTCCATTATTAAAGTGACCAGTGTTCCATTATTAAAGTGACCAGTGTTCCATTATTAAAGTGATCAGTGTTCCATTATTAAAGTGATCAGTGTTCCATTACTAAAGTGATCATTGTTCCATTATTAAAGTGATCAGTGTTCCATTATTAGAGTGATCAGTGATTCCATGTCTATGTACATAGGGCAGCAGCCTCTAAGGTGTAGGGTTGAGTAACTGGTTGGTAGCCGGCTAGTGATGGCTATGTTCAGGGATGTAAAGTACGGTACTTTAGTTTTTTAAAACTTTACAGTACTACTTAAGTAGTTTTTGGGGTATCTGGACTTTACTTTACTATTTATAGTTTTGACAACTTCTACTTTCACTTCACTACATTCCTAAATACAATAATGTACTTTTTACTCCTTACATTTTCCCTGACACCCAAAAGTACTCATTACATTTTGAATGCTTATGCAGGACAGAAAATGGTCCAATTCACACACCTATCAACAGGACCTACCTTGTCATCCCTACTGCCTCTGATCTGGTGGATTCACTAAACACAAATGCATGGTTTGCTAATGATGTCTAACTGCTGGAGTCTGTCCCGGGCTATCCGTAAATGACAAAAACAAGAAAATTGTACCATCTAGTTTGCTTAACATAAGGTTTTTTAAATTATTCATACTTTTACTTTTGATAGTTAAGTATATTTAAAACCAAATACTTTTAGACTTTTACTCAAGTAGTATTTTACTGGGTGACTTTCACTTTTACTTCAGTAATTTTCTATTAAGGTATCTATTTTTTTTTATATTTTTTTTTCACCTTTATTTAACCAGGTAGGCTAGTTGAGAACAAGTTCTCATTTGCAACTGCGACCTGGCCAAGATAAAGCATAGCAGTGTGAACAGACAACACAGAGTTACACACGGAATAAACAATTAACAAGTCAATAACACAGTAGAAAAAAATGGGCAGTCTATATACAATGTGTGCAAAAGGCATGAGGAGGTAGGCAAATAATACAGTTTTGCAGATTAACACTGGAGTGATAAATGATCAGATGGTCATGTACAGGTAGAGATATTGGTGTGCAAAAGAGCAGAAAAATAAATAAATAAAAACAGTATAAAAAACAGTATGGGAATGAGGTAGGTGAAAATGGGTGGGCTATTTTCCTATAGACTATGTACAGCTGCAGCGATCGGTTAGCTGCTCGGATAGCTGATGTTTGAAGTTGGTGAGGGAGATAAAAGTCTCCAACTTCAGCGATTTTTGCAATTCGTTCCAGTCACAGGCAGCAGAGTACTGGAACGAAAGGCGGCCAAATGATGTGTTGGCTTTAGGGATGATCAGTGAGATACACCTGCTGGAGCGCGTGCTACGGATGGGTGTTGCCATCGTGACCAGTGAACTGAGATAAGGCGGAGCTTTACCTAGCATGGACTTGTAGATGACCTGGAGCCAGTGGGTCTGGCGACGAATATGTAGTGAGGGCCAGCCGACTAGAGCATACAAGTCACAGTGGTGGGTGGTATAAGGTGCTTTAGTGACAAAACGGATGGCACTGTGATAGACTGCATCCAGTTTGCTGAGTAGAGTGTTGGAAGCCATTTTGTAGATGACATCGCCGAAGTCGAGGATCGGTAGGATAGTCAGTTTTACTAGGGTAAGCTTGGCAGTGTGAGTGAAGGAGGCTTTGTTGCGGAATAGAAAGCCGACTCTTGATTTGATTTTCGATTGGAGATGTTTGATGTGGGTCTGGAGGGAGAGTTTGCAGTCTAGCCAGACACCTAGGTACTTATAGATGTCCACATATTCAAGGTCGGAACCATCCAGGGTGGTGATGCTAGTCGGGCATGCGGGTGCAGGCAGCGATCGGTTGAAAAGCATGCATTTGGTTTTACTCGCGTTTAAGAGCAGTTGGAGGCCACGGAAGGAGTGCTGTATGGCATTAAAGCTCGTTTGGAGGTTAGATAGCACAGTGTCCAATGACGGGCCGAAAGTATATAGAATGGTGTCGTCTGCGTAGAGGTGGATCAGGGAATCGCCCGCAGCAAGAGCAACATCATTGATATACACAGAGAAAAGAGTCGGCCCAAGAATTGAACCCTGTGGCACCCCCATAGAGACTGCCAGAGGACCGGACAGCATGCCCTCCGATTTGACACACTGAACTCTGTCTGCAAAGTAATTGGTGAACCAGGCAAGGCAGTCATCCGAAAAACCGAGGCTGTTGAGTCTGCCGATAAGAATATGGTGATTGACAGAGTCGAAAGCCTTGGCGAGGTCGATGAAGACGGCTGCACAGTACTGTCTTTTATCGATGGCGGTTATGATATCGTTTAGTACCTTTTACTCAAGCATGACAATTGAGTACTTTTTCCACCACTGGCTATTTTACAGTGTAATGGCCTTGAAATAGAATCTGTTTTTCAGTCTCTAGGTCCCACTTTGTTGCAACTGTACTGACCTCGCCTTCTAGAAGATAGCAGGGTGAACAGGCAGTGTCTCGGGTGGTTAATGTCATTGATTATCTTTTTTGGCCTTTTTTGGCCTTCCTCTGGTTCTGTAGGTGTCCTGGAGGGCAGGTAGTTTGACCCCGGTGATGCATTGGGCAGACCGTACCAATCTCTGGAGAGCCCTGCAGTTCCGGGTGGTTCAGTTGCCATACCAGGAGGTGACACAACGCAACAGGATGCATCTGTAAAAGTTTGTGAGTGTATTAGGGGCCAAACCAAATTTCTTAAGCCTCCTGAGGTTGAAGAGGCGATGTTGTGCCTTCTTCACCACACTGTCTGTGTGGTCACACTATTCAACAGCCTAACAGGGCTCACTTTTCCACACCCTAACAGAGCTCACTGTTCTACAGCCTAACAGAGCTCACTATTACACAGCCTAACAGAGGTCACTACTCTACAGCCTAACAGAGCTCACTACTCTACAGCCTAACAGAGCTCACAATTCCACAGCCTAACAGAGCTCACTATTCCACAGCCTAACCTAACAGAGCTCACAATTCCACAGCCTAACAGAGCTCACTATTCCACAGCCTAACAGAGCTCACTATTTTAACAGAGCTCACTATTCCACAGCCTAACAGAGCTCACTATTCTAACAGAGCTCACTATTCCACAGCCTAACAGAGCTCACTATTATAACAGAGCTCACTATTCTAACAGAGCTCACTATTCTAAAGCCTATCAGAGCTCACTATTCCACAGCCTAACAGAGCTCACTATTCTAACAGAGCTCACTACTCTACAGCCTAACAGAGCTCACTATTCTACAATCTAACAGAGCTCACTATTTTACAGCCTATCAGAACTCACTATTCTACAGACTAACAGAGCTCACTATTCCACAGCCTATCAGAGCTCTTCTTCCACTCCACTAGTTAGTTTTTTTCCTTATTTTTTTCTTTTAACATGACCACTAAAATGTGAAAGAATACACACAGTTGAAAGCAATACCTTGGATTAAAAATGAAATACTGTGAATCCTGTTGTTGTTTTCGGATGCACATTAGCTTTAGACATTAGCTTTAGAGGGTATATTTCCTATAGGTGGTACGTGTTCTCCTCAGCAACATTTTAAGTGTGCATTCAGATGTGACCTGATCACTCTCACTCAGCTTCCATTCAGACTGTCTGGGGGAACAACTGGCGAAAAGATTTTCTTGTTTATTTTATGAGTTGGATATTTTTTTTTTATCTTGTAATGAGTAATTTCCTTTTTATTTGTGTATCTGCTAGATACAGGTTGGTATCTCCTGAATGCTGTAAACCCATGAACATGTGACTAACTCACTGAATACCACGACACTGGAGACTGAACCTCAGTTGAGTCTCTCACTGAATGTATGTTCTCTGACTGTCTCCCTCTGGGAAATAACAAATCTGTCAATGCTGACAATGCAATGACAGTATGGCTTTAACAGTTGGACACACAAAGGTCAGTGTAGTTATGGCAACAGAAAGGGCGACCTACAGCACTATCCGCTCAAGGTGCACACACCTTTTCCGTAAGGGAAAATCAAGTCTGACATTTCGAATTTGAAATTACATGCTTCAGAAGCCTCTCTTTTACCTCCAATACACTACAAGTTGAACATATCCTGCACTGTGGAAAAGTTATTCTGCAACCGGTTTATTCAAATTACGATCCTACACCTTTATACACAAATGTATTTTTGAAACCCTCATACAGGTTTCTGGGTATTCTCTTCACACTACAGTGTGTATACTAAATATCCATCCAAAGGTCACAAGTTACAACAGTACGCCTATGCCATCTAAACTAGCAGTTGCCCTTCACTGCATTTACTAAGCTATGTAATAACAGATTAGAGTACCTCTAGGTAATATTTACTACTATTGTCTCAGAACTGAGTACACAAAGAACTTGAGGCGATCCTCTCGACAGCCACCACTCTGTGGCTGTTTCTCAATTATTATTGTATTGATTCCTAACTTCCTTTCTTCTCATCAGCTTCTCAAAACACATTGGAGGAGGAGAGAGAAAAGATCAATTGAGAGGTATGGTTCCTCTCTTCTGAACTTCTTCTCCTCCTATGTGAGGAGAGAGGACATAAGGAATCAATTAAAGACGATGTGGAAGAGCTTGTGCCACTACCAGTAGCTCCTATTGGGGGGAAAAAAACATTTAAAATATATTTTTGGAGAAAAAAAATGTGGGATAACATTTGAAATATTTAAAATTGGCAAAAAAACTACATATATATGTTTTTTCTTACTAACCTTTATTGAATTAACAAGGAAAGACAGCTAAGAACAAATTCTTATTTTACAATGGCAGCTTACCCACCGGCCAAACCTTCCCTTAGCCCGGATGACGCTGGGCCAATTGTGCGCCACCCTATGGAACTCCTAATCACGGCTGGTTGTGATACAGCCCGGGATCAAACCAGGGTCTGTAGTGACACCTCTAGCACTGAGATGCAGTGCCATTCGGTGCCACTCGCGTTTAATAGATTTTAAATACATTCTGTCATGCAGGTGAATGAGGACCCAAAAGCGACTTGGCGAAAACAGAGTTTTTAATCCAGTAAGATACTTAACAAAACAAAAGGCATAATACTACTCGTAAAGACGAGAACAGACTGGAGACATGATCAAGAACTGCGGGTTGCCTCGGGAAGGCACTTGAACCTAGCAGACTCAGACACCTGCTCACCACGCAGCATCTGAGGGAAACACGACACGACAGGGCAAAACATAGACACAGCACGGTGAATATAGACAAGGATCCGACAGGGCAGGTACGGAAAACAAGTAGAGAAATAGGGACTCTAATCAGGGAAAAGGATCGGGAACAGGTGTGGGAAGACTAAATGATGATTAGGGGAATAGGAACAGCTGGGAGCAGGAACGGAACGATAGAGAGAAGAGAGAGCGAGAGAGTGAGAGAGGGAGGGGGAGAGAGAGGGATAGAAAGAGGGAAAGAACCTAATAAGACCAGCAGAGGGAAACGAATAGAAGGGGAAGCACAGGGACAAGACATGATAATTAATGACAAAACATGACAGTACCCCCCCCACTCACCGAGCGCCTCCTGGCGCACTCGAGGAGGAATCCTGGCGGCAACGGAGGAAATCATCAATGAGTGAACGGTCCAGCACGTCCCGAGACGGAACCCAACTCCTCTCCTCAGGACCGTAACCCTCCCAATCCACTAAGTATTGGTGACCCCGTCCCCGAGAACGCATGTCCATGATCTTATGTACCTTGTAAATAGGTGCGCTCTCGACAAGGACGGGAGGGGGAGGGAAGACGAACGGGGGTGCGAAGAAAGGGCTTGACACAGGAGACATGGAAGACAGGATGGACGCGACGAAGATGTCGCGGAAGAAGCAGTCGCACAGCGACAGGATTGACGACCTGGGAGACACGGAACGGACCAATGAACCGCGGAGTCAACTTACGAGAAGCTGTCGTAAGAGGAAGGTTGCGAGTGGAAAGCCACACTCTCTGGCCGCAACAATACCTTGGACTCTTAATCCTGCGTTTATTGGCGGCTCTCACAGTCTGTGCCCTGTAACGGCAAAGTGCAGACCTCACCCTCCTCCAGGTGCGCTCACAACGTTGGACAAACGCTTGAGCGGAGGGAACGCTGGACTCGGCAAGCTGGGAAGAGAATAGAGGAGGCTGGTAACCCAGACTACTCTGAAACGGAGATAACCCGGTAGCAGACGAAGGAAGCGAGTTGTGAGCGTATTCTGCCCAGGGGAGCTGTTCTGCCCAAGACGCAGGGTTTCTGAAAGAAAGGCTGCGTAGTATGCGACCAATCGTCTGATTGGCCCTCTCTGCTTGACCGTTAGACTGGGGATGAAACCCGGAAGAGAGACTGACGGACGCACCAATCAAACGACAGAACTCCCTCCAAAACTGTGACGTGAATTGCGGGCCTCTGTCTGAAACGGCGTCTAACGGGAGGCCATGAATTCTGAACACATTCTCGATAATGATTTGTGCCGTCTCCTTAGCGGAAGGAAGTTTAGCGAGGGGAATGAAATGTGCCGCCTTAGAGAACCTATCGACAACCGTAAGAATCACAGTCTTCCCCGCAGACAAAGGCAGACCGGTAATGAAGTCTAGGGCGATGTGAGACCATGGTCGAGAAGGAATGGGGAGCGGTCTGAGACGACCGGCAGGAGGAGAGTAACCCTCCGTTCCCTCTCCTTAGTCGAGATGCGAATCCCTCCCAGCTGCATGGGCTCAGTCTCTGAGCCAGAGGAGGGAGATGGTTGCGATGCGGAGCAGGGAAACACCGTTGATGCGAGCTCTCTTCCACGAGCCCGGTGACGAAGATCTACCCGTCGTTCTATGCGGATGGCGAGAGCAATCAAAGAGTCCACATCTGAAGGAACCTCCCGGGAGAGAATCTCATCCTTAACCACTGCGTGGAGTCCCTCCAGAAAACAGCGAGCAGCGCCGGCTCGTTCCACTCACTAGAGGCAGCAAGAGTGCGAAACTCAATAGAGTAATCCGTTATGGATCGATCACCTTGGCATAGGGAAGCCAGGGCCCTAGAAGCCTCCCTACCAAAAACTGAACGGTCAAAAACCCGAATCATCTCCTCTTTAAAGTTCTGGTATTTGTTAGAGCAATCAGCCCTTGCCTCCCAGATAGCTGTGCCCCACTCTCGAGCCCGGCCAGTAAGGAGTGAAATGACGTAAGCAACCCGAGCTCTCTCTCTAGAGTATGTGTTGGGTTGGAGAGAGAACACAATCTCACACTGGGTGAGAAAGGAGCGGCACTCAGTGGGCTGCCCGGAGTAGCAAGGTGGGTTATTAACCCTAGGTTCTGGAGGCTCGGCCGGCCAGGAAGTAACAGGTGGCACGAGACGAAGACTCTGGAACTGTCCAGAGAGGTCGGAAACCTGAGCGGCCAGGTTCTCCACGGCATGGCGAGCAGCAGACAATTCCTGCTCGTGTCTGCCGAGCATGGCTCCTTGGATCTCGACGGCAGTGTTACGAGCGTCTGTAGTCGCTGGGTCCATTCCTTGGTCGGATCCTTCTGTCATGCAGGTGAATGAGGACCCAAAAGCGACTTGGCGAAAACAGAGTTTTTAATCCAGTAAGATACTTAACAAAACAAAAGGCATAATACTACTCGTAAAGACGAGAACTGTCATGTTTTGTCATATATTGTCTTGTCATTATGCTTTCCCTTCTGTTCGTTTCCCCCTGCTGGTCTTATTAGGTTCGTTCCCTCTTTCTATCCCTCTCTCTCCCCCTCCCTCTCTCACTCTCTCGCTCTCTCTTCTCTCTATCGTTCCGTTCCTGCTCCCAGCTGTTCCTATTCCCCTAATCAATCATTTAGTCTTCCCACACCTGTTCCCGATCCTTTCCCCTGATTAGAGTCCCTATTTCTTCCTTTGTGTTCCGTTCCTGTCCTGTCGGATCCTTGTATGTATTGGTCACCGTGCTGTGTTTGTGTATCGCCCAGTCGTGTCGTGTTTCCCTCAGATGCTGCGTGGTGAGCAGGTGTCTGAGTCTGCTAGGTTCAAGTGCCTTCCCGAGGCTACCTGCTGTTCAAGATCGAGTCTCCAGTCGGTTCTCGTCATTACGAGTGGAAGTTGTGTTTTTTGATTGTATTTTACTTTACTGGATTAAAGACTCTGTTTTCGCCAAGTCGCTTTTGGGTCCTCATTCACCTGCATAACAGAAGGATCCGACCAAGAATGGACCCAGCGACTATGGATTCTCTCTACTCTACTCTCGAGTTCCAGGGAGCGATGCTCGGCAGACACGAGCAGGAATTGTCTGCTGCTCGGCATGCCGTTGAGACCCTGGCCGCTCAGGTCTCCGACCTCTCAAGACAGTATCAGAGTCTTCGTCTCGTGTCACCAGCTACTTCCGGTTCTTCCGAGCCTCCGGAACCTAGGGTTAATAACCCACCTTGTTATTCTGGGCAGCCCACTGAGTGCCGCTCCTTTCTCACCCAGTGTGATATCGTGTTCTCTCTCCAACCCAACACATACTCAAGAGAGAGAGCTCGGATTGCCTACGTCATATCACTCCTTACTGGTCGGGCTCGGCAGTGGGGCACAGCTATCTGGGAGGCAAGCGCTGAGTGTACTAACAATTATCTGAACTTTAAAGAGGAGATGATAAGGGTTTTTGATCGCTCAGTTTTTGGGAAAGAAGCTTCCTGGTCCCTGTCTTCCCTATGTCAAGGTAATCGATCCATAACGGATTACTCAATAGAGTTTCGCACTCTTGCTGCCTCCAGTAACTGGAACGAGCAGGCGTTGCTCGCTCGTTTTCTGGAGGGACTCCACGCTAAGGTTAAGGATGAGATTCTCTCTCGGGAGGTTCCATCCAGCGTGGATTCTTTGATTGAACTCGCTATTCGCATTGAACGACGGGTAGATCTTCGTCACCGAGCTCATAGAAGAGAGCTCGCGTTAACTGTGTCTCCCCTCTCTCCGACACTACCGTCTTTCCCCACTGACTCAGGTGTTGAGCCCATGCAGCTGGGGGGGTATTCGCATCTCGGCTAAGGAGAGGGAACGGAGAATCACCAACCGCCTCTGTCTCTATTGCGGTTCCGCTGGTCATTTTGTCATGTCATGTCCAGTTAAAGGCCAGAGCTCATCAGTAAGCGGAGGGCGACTGATAAGCGCTACTAGACGGTCCTCTCCGTCAAGTACATGTACTACTTTACCGGTCCATCTACGCTGGACCGGATCGGCAGCATCCTGCAGTGCATTAATAGACTCTGGGGCAGAGGGCTGTTTTATGGACGAAGCCTGGGCGCGGGAACATGACATTCCTCTCAGACAGTTAGGGGAGCCCACGGTCATGTTTGCCTTGGATGGTAGTCCTCTCCCCAGTATATTATATGAAACACTACCTTTAACCCTCACTGTATCTGGTAACCATAGTGAGACCATTTCTTTTTTTATTTTTTGTTCACCTTTTACACCTGTTGTTTTGGGTCATCCCTGGCTAGTGTGTCATAATCCTTCTTTTGATTGGTCTAGTGGTTCTGTCCTTTCCTGGAGCGTTTCTTGTCATGTGAAGTGTTTAATGTCTGCTATTTCTCCTGTTTGTTCTGTCCCCTCTTCTCAGGAGGAACCTGGTGATTTGACAGGAGTGCCGGAGGAATATCATGGTCTGCGCACGGTCTTCAGTCGGTCCAGAACCAACTCCCTTCCTCCTCACCGGTCGTATGATTGTTGTTCTGATCTCTTTAAGAAGCGTTTTGCATCCGCTCCTATTCTTGTTGCACCTGACGTCACTAAACAGTTTTTGTTGAGGTTGACGCGTCGGGGGTGGGCGTGGGAGCCATTCTGTCCCAGCGCTCCGATACTGACGATGGGGTCCACCCTTGTGCGTATTTTTCTGCTTCTGCTCCTGGTCTTGCTGGGTCTCAGTCTGTTCCCTGCCATCGCATCTCTCCTGTTCTTGTTCCTGCCCTTGCTGTGTCTCAGTCTGTCCCTAGTTGTTACTCTCCTGGCCTGTTTGGTCCTGTTTGCTCCAAAGTTTTCAGTTCTCTACCCGTGTCTCATTTTTTTTTTTTTTTTTAGAGTAGTACCCTAGTTTCCCTTTTTATCGTTTTTTTCGTTACGGTCCTGAGGAGAGGAGTTGGGTTCTTTCTCGGGACGTGCTGGACCGTTTGATCTATGATTTCCTCCGTTGCCGCCAGTGTTCCTCCTCGAGAGCGCCAGGAGGCGCTCGGTGAGTGGGGGGGTACTGTCATGTTTTGTCATATATTGTCTTGTCATTATGCTTTCCCTTCTGTTCGTTTCCCCCTGCTGGTCTTATTAGGTTCGTTCCCTCTTTCTATCCCTCTCTCTCCCCCTCCCTCTCTCACTCTCTCGCTCTCTCTTCTCTCTATCGTTCCGTTCCTGCTCCCAGCTGTTCCTATTCCCCTAATCAATCATTTAGTCTTCCCACACCTGTTCCCGATCCTTTCCCCTGATTAGAGTCCCTATTTCTTCCTTTGTGTTCCGTTCCTGTCCTGTCGGATCCTTGTATGTATTGGTCACCGTGCTGTGTTTGTGTATCGCCCAGTCGTGTCGTGTTTCCCTCAGATGCTGCGTGGTGAGCAGGTGTCTGAGTCTGCTAGGTTCAAGTGCCTTCCCGAGGCTACCTGCTGTTCAAGATCGAGAGAGAGAGGGATAGAAAGAGGGAAAGAACCTAATAAGACCAGCAGAGGGAAACGAATAGAAGGGGAAGCACAGGGACAAGACATGATAATTAATGACAAAACATGACACATTCTAACATAAATTACGGAATCTATTTTTAAATATATGTATGTAAAATGTATATCACAACATACACTGGGTGTACAAAACATTAAGGACACCTTCCCCCTTTTGCCCTCAGAACAGTCTCAATTCGCAGGGGCATGGAGTCTACAAGGGGTTGAAAGCACCCTACAGGGATGCTGGCCCATATTGACTCCAATGCTTCCCACGGTTGTGTCAAATTGTCTGGATGTCCTTTGGGTGGTGGACAATTCTTGAAAACAGACTGGAAACTGTTGAGTGTGATAAACCCAGCAGCGTTGCAGTTCTGGACACAAATCGGTGCGTCTGGCACCTACTACCATACCCCATTCAAAGTTACTTAAATCTTTTGTCTTAAAAATAAAATTATATTTTGAACTTCAACATAGAAATGCTACCAATAATAATAATTTAGTGAAACTTGATTCACAAAACTATATTTTGAAAGAGGAATAAAATCATATGTTTACATTGCAGTCTCCTCCATCTCCACAAACCAAAGTTAATTGTATGGATTTTTTTCTATGAATAATGTCAAATTAACATCTGTACAGAAAGACTCATGTCAAGGCCAAATGACTTGCCATTAAGAAGGAAAGAAATACCACAAATGAACTTTTAAAAAGGCACACCTGTTTATTGAAATGCATTCCAGAATGCCAAGAGTGTGCAAAGCTGTCATCAAGGCAAAGGGTGGCTACTTTGAAGAATCTCAAATATCAAATATATTTTGATTTGTTGAACACTTTTTTGGTGACTACATGTGTTATTTCATAGTTTTGATGTCTTCACTATTATTCGACAATGTAGAAAATGTACAAATAAAGAAAAACCCTTGAATGAGTAGGTGTGTCAAACTTTTGACTGGTACTCTATATGGGGGATAGAACCATCCCAGCTCTGCAGATTTTACAGCGAAGATACAGAATCATTAGCTCATTTGTTTTGGTACTGTCCATATATGGCATGTTTTTGGTCACAGGTCCAGGAATGGATGAAAAATTGCAAAATGTACCTGGAGCTAACTCTGCAAATAGCACTACTGGGTGATTTGAAAAGTCATAGTCAATCAATCAATAATATAATAATAGTTTTAGCAAAAAAAATGTTATCTTTAATTTACAATCTGTAGAAACTATAAGAATAGAGAGGTTCAGAACGTTTGTGAAACGGCACCGTTAAAAATATATGACAAATTTTTTTTAAATGGTGTTTTAAGAGATAAATTGGAGGGGTTGAGTGGAGCTGAACGGTGGGACTGGATGGTGTTAAGAGACAGATGGGAGGGGTTGAGTGGAGCTGAACGGTGGGACTGGATGGTGTTAAGAGACAGATGGGAGGGGTTGAGTGGAGCTGAACGGTGGGACTGGATGGTGTTAAGAGACAGATGGGAGGGGTTGAGTGGAGCTGAACAGTGGGACTGAAAACAACAAGATAACTAAGGTTACCACGTTACCCTTCTTTGTACCCACCTGTCACCATCATTTTGCGCAGCAGTGCTCATTGCACCCACCTGTCACCCTCATTTTGCGCAGCAGTGCTCATTGCACCCACCTCGACTCCTTCACATGGTTGATTGCAACTCTGTCTGTCGGTGGTGTCCTTGTGTCCGCATGTTGTTAAGTGTTCCTGTCCAGACGCTGTTTCATTCCGTTTCAAGTATGTCAGTTATTAAACCTCCCTGTACATGCTTCTCATCTCCTGTGTCGATCCTTACAGTTTACTCCAACTAGGGGAGGGGTGGTAGGGTTATGGGAAAATAATAAAGGAAAATACAGTATATTTAAAAATATATATCTATATATATATTAAAGTGGAGGCTCTTCAGAGGATGAAGGGGAGGACCATCCTCCTCTGTGAATTTCATAACAATGAAAATTGTAATAAAAAGATATGCAATTTAAAATTATACTAAATATAATCCCAGCACATATAATCACATAACTCATTAAAACACACTATTTTGCATAGGTCTACAGTAGCCTCAAAAGTTCTCTTTAGGGTAGCACCATGCTGTAGCCATGGGACAGCAAGCTTACGTCCTCTTCTGGGTACATTGACTTCAATACAAAACCTAGGAGGCTCATGGTTATCACCCCCTTCCATAGACTTACACAGTAATTATGACAACTTCCGGAGGAAGTCCTCCAACCTATCAGAGCTCTTGCAGCATGAACTGATATGTTGCCCACCCTATCAAAGGATCAGAGAATGAATCTAGTACTGAAAGCTTAAACTATAGCTAGCTAGCACTGCAGTGTATAAAATGTGGTGAGTAGTTGACTTAAAGAGAGTGAAAGACAGTTGAACAGTTTTGAACAAATTAATTTCTTCCAAAAAGAAGGAGAAGCAAGAGAGAAATAGAGAGATTTTGTCTTTTTTTTTCATTTTCAGTTTCACTTACTTATTTAGCAAATGCAGATAGCTAGTTTATCCTACTGAAACACACTTTCCAACGCAACACTGGAACTCTTCCATGTCAACGGTAAAGCTTTTGATACTATTAATTTATTGTCACCGGGGCCCGACGGTGTAACTGTTTACTGACTATACACTATAATGTTACTGCGTGACTGTCGCAGATTTACTAACGTGTTAGTTCTAGAAGCTATGTTGACTAGGACATTACTTTAGCGGTTTGGCTTGGAAAGGTTGATGTGTTGTGCTATGAAGTCCACAAGTGAAGGCAAGAGAAGGAATAAAACGTGGCTGTTATGTGAGTGAACTCTTCTTTTATTTTTTTATTTTTTATTTTTTATTTTACCCCTTTTTCTGCCCAATTTCATGGTCTCCAATTGTTGTAGTAGCTACTATCTTGTCTCATCGCTACAACTCCCGTACGGGCTCGGGAGAGACAAAGGTTGAAAGTCATGCGTCCAACCCGGAAGCCAGCCGCACCAGTGTGTCGGAGGAAACACCGTGCACCTGGCACCCTTGTTAGCACGCATTGCACCCGGCCCGCCACAGGAGTTGCTGGTGCTCGATGAGACAAGGACATCCCTACCGACCAAGCCCTGCTTAACTCGGCCGACGCTAGGCCAATTGTGCGTGGCCCCACGGACCTCCCGGTCGCGGCCGGTTACGACAGAGCCTGGGTGCAAACCCAGAGTCTCTGTTTACATATGATCAAGGGTGTATTCATTCCTGACGATTCTGTGTAAATCTTCTCACTTCCCTCTGATACTTATTTATAAAACCCTCTTAGGCCTCACTCCCCCCTAACTGAGATATCTACTGCAGCCCTCATCCTCCACATGCAACACCCGTTCTGCCAGTCACATTCTGTTAAAGGTCCCCAAAGCACACACATCCCTGGGTCGCTCGTCATTTCAGTACGCTGCTGCTAGCGACTGGAACGAGCTGCAACAAACACTCAAACTGGACAGTTTTATTTCAATCTCTTCATTCAAAGACTCAATCATGGACACTCTTACTGACAGTTGTGGCTGCTTTGTGTGATGTATTGTTGTCTTTCCCTTCTTGCCCTTTGTGTTGTTGTCTGTGACCAATAATGTTTGTACCATGTTTTGTGCTGCTGCCATGTTGTGTTGCTACCATGTTGCTACCATGTTGTGTTGCTGCCATGTTATTGTAATATTATGTTGCTACCATGTTGTGTTGCTGCCATGTTGTGTTGCTACCATGTTGCTACCATGTTGTGTTGCTGCCATGTTATTGTAATATTATGTTGCTACCATGTTGTGTTGCTGCCATGTTATTGTAATATTATGTTGCTACCATGTTGTGTTGCTTTTCATGTTATGTTGCAACCCGTTGATCACTCTGACAGAGTTCCAGACGTTCTCTGTGGAGATGGGAGAACCTTCCAGAAAGACAAACATCTCTGCAGCACTCCACCAATCAGGCATTTATGGTAGTGGCCAGACAGGAACTACTCCTCAGTAAAAGGCACATAACATCCCACTTGGAGTTTGTCAAAAGGACTCTCTGGTCTGATGAAACAAAATTGAACTCTATGGCCTGAAAGCCAAGCATCTCGTCTGAAGGAATCCTGGCACCATTTCTATGGTGAAGCATGGTGGTGGCAGCATCATGTGTGGGGATGTTTTTCAGCGGCAGAGACTGGGAGACTAGTCAGGATCGAGGGAAAGATGAGAGGGGTAAAGTACAGAGATCATTGATGAAAACTTGCTCCAGCACACTCAGGACCTCAGACTGGGGCGAAGGTTCACCATCCAACAGGACAATTACCATGACAAAGCAGGCACACAGCCATGACAAAGCAGGAGTGGTTTCGTGACAAGTCTCTGAATGTCCTTGAGTGGCCCAGCCAGAGCCCGGACTTGAACCCGATCAAAAACATCTCTGGAGAGACCTGAAAATAGGTGTGAAGCTACTCTCTCCCGAGCCAACCTGTCAGAGCTTGAGAGGATCTGCAGAGAAGAATGGCAGAAACTCCCCAAATGCAGGTGTGCCCAAGAAGACTCAAGGCTGTAATCGCTGCCAAAGTTGCTTCAACAAAGTACTGAGTAAAAGGTCTGAATACTTATGTAAATGATGCAAGCTTCAATCTATCTGCAATATTAAAGCTGATCTACCCCTAAAATAATAAAAAATATATACAAATATTTTGTCTTGCCCATTCACCCTAAGAATAGCAGGGTAACTCAATGGTTTGAAGGCTCAACAAGAATTCTTTAACCGGTCTACTACCCTTCAGCTACACTGAAAGAAGTGGATTTAATAAGTGACCTCAATAAGGAATCATAGCTTTCACCTGGATTTACCTTGGTCCAGTCTATGTCATGTAAAGATGTCCTAATTTTTTTGTACCTCAGTGTATATTAAATGCATCAGAATATATATGTAATGTATTTTAGAATGTATTTATTGATATATTTGGTAAATATATTTTAAAATGTATTTGGACATGCATTTAAATATATTTGTAAGAAATGTATTGTTTAATTAAAAAGTATGGCAAATATAAAAAATTGTCCGAAAGAAGAATTCAATAAATCAGATTTTCAATATCAATAAAGACTTGCTAAAGTGCTAAAATACAGCATTTTGACATGTCCCTGTGTCCACTCTCTGTGACCTCAAGGAAGATTCTAACCCACTAACCCTCCAGAATACTCAAATTTGAACCATTGTAAAGCCCTAGTTATATAGTTGCTTTCACACAATTATTTCTGAAGATTATCATTAATTTCATGTGATTAATTTACATATGTCCCTCATTTTATTTGAATTGTATTTAAGTCATTTGATTTAACCTTTATTTAACTAGGCAAGTCAGTTAAGAACAAATTGTTATTTACAATGATGGTCTACTCCGGCCAAACCCGGACGACGCTGGGCCAATTGGGCCAATTGTGCACTGCCCTATGGGACTCCCAATCCCAGCCGGAACCTGGTACGTGAACTGATCTCTCCTTTTAATATGGTGAAACTATTCCTTTTGGAGTATTTATTTAAAAAGAAACATTGAACATCTAATAATAAATCATAGTGGAAAAGCAGGTGAGCTGTTCTCCTCTTTTCGGACGTTTTCTGGTGTTTTGTGGTATAAAAAAAACTGAGCATGTTTAACATAACTCTGTTACCCATAGATAGACTATGAAATGCATTCAATTGCCCCTCCCTGTTGCCCACAACAAGTTTCCATTCCCCCTGTCACAAGGGGATTCATGGCTGATTTAACTAGTAATTACCAGTTGGAGGGCCATTGAAGTGGATGTTTCCCAGATGTGGTAAATGCCCACTTCCCACTTGGGTACGAACGCACCATAACAACACGGACCATCCACTGTAGAGACATATAATACCACTCATTGGAAGAACTGGAACCTAGGCCAACACTATACAATAGTGTTGTACGATTTATAGTTTTAGTTTAAATCGATATAAAACTAAAAAAAACTAATAAGATAATAAAAACAGCTTATATTTGTTTCATCGTTTCATTTAGCTGAGGAGAGGCACTACAGTCTTTATGTTCTCTTCTCTTCTTATTACATTTATCATTAATCATTAATCATTATCATTATCATTATCATTTATCATTTATCATTATCATTATCATTATCATTATCATTTATCATTTATCATTTATCATTTATCATTTATCATTATCATTTATCATTATCATTATCATTTATCATTATCATTTTTATCATTTATCATTTATCATTATCATTTATCATTATCATTTATCATTTACCATTTATCATTATCATTTATCATTTATCATTATCATTATCATTTATCATTTATCATTATCATTTATCATTTATCATTTATCATTATCATTTATCATTATCATTATCATTTATCATTATCATTTATCATTATCATTTATCATTATCATTTATCATTTATCATTTATCATTATCATTTATCATTATCATTTATCATTTTTTTTAAAGTGAAATCAAAAAAGTTGTTTGTGTAAATCACCATAACAGTTTCAATTCTGGCTTGTTGGCCCCCCCCAAAAAACTATCTCCATTGATCAATATGTAAAGAGTCATTTAAGAGAAATAAGAACCAATCTGGCCACCCTGTAGGAAAGACAGCATCCAGTTCTGGAATATTGTCAAGCATTACATGCGCTTGAGTAAAAGTGCCTTCAGATAATATTTATAATTGATCAAATATAGATTTTGAGTCACTGGCCTACACACAATAGTCGTTAGTGTCAAGGTTAAATTATGTTTTTAGAAATGTTTACAAACTTATAACAAATACACTGGCCTACACACAATACTCGTTAGTGTCAAAGTTAAATTGTGTTTTTAGAAATGTTTACAAACTTATAACAAATACACTGGCCTACACACAATACTCGTTAGTGTCAAGGTTAAATTATGTTTTTAGAAATGTTTACAAACTTATAACAAATACACTGGCCTACACACAATACTCGTTAGTGTCAAGGTTAAATTATGTTTTTAGAAATGTTTACAAACTTATAACAAATACACTGGCCTACACACAATACTCGTTAGTGTCAAAGTTAAATTATGTTTTTAGAAATGTTTACAAACTTATAACAAATACACTGGCCTACACACAATACTCGTTAGTGTCAAAGTTAAATTGTGTTTTTAGAAATGTTTACAAACTTATAACAAATACACTGGCCTACACACAATACTCGTTAGTGTCAAAGTTAAATTGTGTTTTTAGAAATGTTTACAAACTTATATAACAAATACAAAACTGAAATGTCTTGAGTCAATAAGTATTCAACCCCTTTGCTATGTCAAACCTTAAATAAGTACAAATGTGCTTATTAAGTCACATAATAAGTTGCATGGACTCACAATAATAGTGTTGAACATTATTTTTGAATGACTACCTCATCTCTGTACCCCAAACATACACTTATCTGTAAGGTCCCTCAGTCGAGCAGTGAATTTTAAACACAGATTCAACCACTAAGACCAGGGAGTTTTTCCAATGTCTCACAAAGAAGACTTTAAAATGGCTGTCCAGCAATGAACAACAACCAACTTGACAGAGCTTGAAGAATTTAAAAAAGAATAATGGGCAAATATTGTACAATCCAGGTGTGCAAAGCTCTCAGAGACTCACCCAGAAAGACTCACTGCAGTCCTCAATGCCAAAGGTGATTCTAACACGTATTGACTCAGGGGGATGAATACTTATCTAATCCATATATATTAGTGTTTCATTTTTCATACTTATTTGACAAATATTATACATTTTCTTAAACTTTGACATGACAGAGTATTTTGTATACATCGTTGACAAACAAATATAATTAAATCCATGTTAATCCTTGTAACAACACAATATGGAAAAAGTCAAGGGGTGTGAAAGCTTTCTGGAAGACACCGGAATACATTTTACATGATGTTAGATATATTGACATTCATTTTGTTTTTCTTATGGGAGGTTCGACAGTGTCTCCTTGACATAAGCCGCAGATCTCGGGAAGAACCAGACCTAAGAAACAGACCCAGCTTGAGACTTGTCTTGACCCCAGGAAATGCAGCAGGAGTTGGGGGAAAAAAGGAAGGGGTTTTGGCAGGCCCCTGGTTCCCGAACAGCAGTCTACTAATGACCTTCCCAGCTTGAGATGAGGAGGAAATGTATTGAATGTCGAACGCAACAAGACAGGCAGGCCACAGATTTTCTTTTCCTTTCTCACTACTAAGGAGTTCTGGAGTGTGTGGTTTCTGGGGGTTTTTTTCATGGTGGTCAGCATTTTGATAGTTTGTAACATTTCCATTCCTTCCAAATGGTGGGCTCCCGAGTGCCACAACGGTCTAAGGCACTGCATCTCAGTGCTAGAGGCGTCACTACAGACCCTGGTTTGATCCCCGGCCGTATCATAACCGGCACAATTGGCCCAGTGTTGTCCACAGGAGGCATTCATTGTAAAATAAGAATTTGTTCTTAACTGACTTGCCTAGTTAAATAAATAAATAAATTACAGGTTGTCTCTCTCACTTCCTTTGATCCAGAAGTGGCATTGTCCTGAAAAATGCACTTCCTTTCTCTCATTACTTAACTGAGCTTGTTCTTGCCTCTGGTCTAAAATGGACACAAGGTTTCACAAATACCTAGTAATGTCAATGGTGCAGCAATATCTCAGTATTGTGTTAAGTTGAATTCAGACATGAACAAACAAAGCAGTGAAATAAACAGTTTATGGCCCTTCAACATTGCTGTCTGGACTGGAGTTACTTGTAATGGCTAACCGTGCTTGGTGCCCTCGAAGGTGATCAATAAAGTTATTCAGTTCAATTCAAGACCACCATGAACCCGGGTGAGGTAAGATTTGGCCAACAGGTCTTTTTTTTTTTTTTACACGGTTGGCCTGAATTGATCTTCCAGTCAAATTAATTATATAGTGAACATCAAGTGTTCTCTGAGAAAACAATTTATAACAACATTAGTATTGATATCTCAACTCTGAACTGGAGCCAAAGGAAAACATTTATTGTCGTAATATATTTGGCCTGCAAGGTAGACTGACTTTTGGTTTGAAGGGGGGGGAGGAATAAAAATGTGTTATTTTAATGTTTCAACACCCGCAGTGGTTGATGCCTGTTTAAAAAGGTCATTGTGACTTTTAGAGTATGTGGTTGAAGAAGTAATATAGCTATTTCTGGGGAGGGTCACAAGCTCAGATCTCAAATGAGCATTTTTACTGGCCCTAGTTTACAGCCTCCACTCCCCCTCCTCCCCACCACCGCATGCACGCACGCAAACAAACACAGCACACACACACACAGTGTGAGAAGACTAGTCCGGATACCTACTGTAGACACAACGGCTGGGTGTTTAACCTGTGCTCTCTCTGCCACTCTTGGCGACCTGTATTGACCAGGACCTCTCAAGAAATCGGATGGAAACAGAGAAACATTGTCTGATGGATCAGATGGAAACAGAGAAACATTGTCTGATGGATCAGATGGAAACAGAGAAACATTGTCTGCAAAAAAATCGTTAAACATTAGTACGCAGTCATTTCATACTATAAAATTATGGTCTGCATTTGTTTTTGATTATTCCTATTAAAAATAATATGAGAGGCCTTAAAAAAGAACAAATCAAAGAAATATGTAATATTTTATTTTGGGGAGTTATGACAAACGGAGAAAGGGTTCGGTGTACTGAGGTGAATAGGATAGAAAAAGGAAATAGCATGTCTCACTTCCTGTCCCCCATTCTCAACGATTGCTAAAGAATAGCACCTTGGTTGCATCATCTTGCTGTTGTTGTTTTTTTCCCTCTCTATCTGATCAAAGGTCTGAGATGGAACTAATACAAGATCTACAACACACTTTAATATCAGTCAGGCTACACACACACACACTGGACACAACAGGAAGAAGAAAGGATAGAAGATAGTCAACAAAAAGTCAGCCTGAAGGTTAAGGGCAGAAACAGGTGCATTCGTTGTTCACCCTGTTTTGTAAATAGTAAGATCAAATCTGTTGCCCTTCCTGTTCCTCTGTCTGTTTTAAGGATAAATACCACCATGTGGCTCCTGGAATAAACACAGAAATGACGGAACCCCACCGGGGTTTAAAAACTATTCCAAATCTTTCAAAAACACAGAGAGTGTTTGATCCAGCCTGACCTGGAGTGTCAAATGTGTGGGGTTTGTAACTTTTGGAACTTGTCTATTGGTTCCATTGTGAGAGGCAAGCCAATTCAGGCACAGCTAAAGTTTCTGAAATAGATTAAATAGTGTTTGAACCCAGGTGTGGACTATAGCCTGGGAAATAGGACCAAACTAATGATAACAGACGTCAACGTCTATTCCACGTTGGTTCAACGTCATTACATTGAAACGATTTGGAAAACAACCGTGATTCAACCAGTGTTTCCCCAGTGGGTTATATTTAGAGTGACGGCTACTCTATTATACTCTGTGACGTAAGAATGAAGGAACATATCGACCAATCCCATTTCAAGTAGCCTGTCTGCTCTGTTCCTCAGTTGGTTGTGCATTCCATTTGAGACTGAGCTTTTACCTCCCTGAATAGGTCAATCTGTCACCGTACCCTCATTATGGAGAAATGCAAACAAACCGTGAGCCGGTCCTGATGTTTGGACCTTTCACACACCAACACAGATTTGGGGGAATCACAGATGTGTACATGTGAGCTCTCTGTTGCATGCAAAGTGACTTAATGGTCCTTCTGTAGCTCAGTTGGTAGAGCATGGCGCTTGTAACGCCAGGGTAGTGGGTTCGATTCCCGGGACCACCCATATGTAGAATGTATGCACACATGACTGTAAGTCGCTTTGGATAAAAGCGTCCGCTAAATGGCATATATTACTTAATGGTTGACAGGACATGCTCTGTCTGTGTGGCTGTGTGGCTGTGTGTCTGTGTGGCTGTGTGTCTGTGTGGCTGTGTGTCTGTGTCTGTGGTTTACACTAGATTACATATATTTTCCTTGCTTCTCCACATCCTGCTCTGATGAAATATTAATTCCACTGATTGTGCAGTTAAGTGTACTTAACCACTGCCTATATATAAAATGACTGGGTCAACTTTGTTTGTTTTAGACGACAGGTGTAATAGGTAGACTAACACAAAGTAGATACACACACACACACAAACACACACAGGCACGCACGCACACGCACACGCACACACACACACACACACACACACACACACACACACACACACACACACACACACACACACACACACACACACACACACACACACACACACACACACACACACACACACAGTCTGTGAGATGTGCATTGCACCTGGAGTGTACCCCATTCTAAAAGGTCTCTACACGCATTTTCTATCACACAAAGCAAATTGGTGCCAATGAGGAACAGTGAACATTGTTTTAGTTACAACACAGACTCCCACACGCACACAGCCTCCACAGCAAGAGGACCACAGTGTTTTAGTTACAACACAGACTCCCATACACACACACCTCCACAGTAATGGGTCCACAGCGTTTTAGTTATAACAGAGAACAAACATGACACAACTATTAATGACACTGTATCTGATTTGGAGAGCTACCTAGGAAACAGGTTATTTATGGAGAATGATTCTATAATTTTATAATCTCAAAGCTTTTCTGTAGTACCTTTTGAAGGACCACAGGGTATTTTATTGCGGTTAGACATATTATGTTGTTACAATTCCATCTGTGTTATTAATGACAAGACAAGTCTTCGGATGGGGCCACAGTGTCTCCTGAACCCTCCTGTCTCAGCCTCCAGTATTTATGCTGCAGTAGTTTATGTGTCAGGGGGCTAGGGTCAGTATGTTATATCTGGAGTATTTCTCCCATCTTATCCGGTGTCCTGTGTGAATTTAAGTATGCCCTCTCTAATTCTTTCTTTCTTTCTCTCTCTCAGAGGACCTGAGCCCTAGGGCCATGCCTCAGGACTACCTGGCATGATGACTCCTTGCTGTCCCCAGTCCACCTGGCCGTGCTGCTGCTCCAGTTTCAACTGTTCTGCCTGTGGCTATGGAACCCTGACCTGTTCACCGTACATGCTACCTGTGCCAAAACTGCTGTTTTCAACTCTCTAGAGACAGCAGGAGCGGTAGAGATACTCTTATTGATCGGCTATGAAAAGCCAACTGACATTTACTCCTGAGGTGCTGACCTGTTGCACCCTCGACAACCACTGTGATTATTATTATTTGACCATGCTGGTCATTTATGAACATGAACATTTGAACATCTTGGCCTTGTTCTGTTATAATCTCCACCGGGTACAGCCAGAAGAGGACTGGGCACCCCTCATAGCCTGGTTCCTCTCTAGGTTTCTTCCTAGGTTCTGGCCTTTCTAGGGAGTTTTTCCTAGCCACTGTGCTTCTACACCTGCATTACTTGCTGTTTGGTGGTTTTAGGCTGGGTTTCTGTACAGCACTTTGAGATATTAGCTGATCTAAGAAGGGCTTATAAATTCATTTGATTTGAAGTTCAATCAAGAGAGCTACCTCTGGAACAGTTGAGTCTCCATGGTGAGATAATTGAGAATAACTGACTAATTAAGTAAACTGTTCTTAAGTGACATGATGTCATACTTGAATCTTTCCCAAGACATCAACACCAGCCATATTAAATTACAATAGGCAATGGCATAACATAATAGATTAACTGGAGCGACACTCTCACTCACGGTTTTACCAAGAAAAAGAGCCGTGCGCAAATCACACCCCAAAATATTCTAATGGGCCTCCTCCCTTACATTTGAATTATCACTAAAAGAACAAAGAACCCTTTTGTGAACTGGAAAGAACCCTTGAAGGGCTCAAAGGGTTCTTTGAGTCATTATGTTTCCACATAGAACCTTCCCAAAGAACCCTTGAGGAACACCTCATTTGTTTGAGTATAGGGACTAGGGTGCCATTTAGGACACACACAGGAAGTGACTGGTGAGCAGCAGATTATGCTGTGTGGAGGTAGATAGCCTACGCACAATGAAGGGGATGCATGTGTCATGGTTCTATAAAGTCCCCGCTACGTTTCCTCCAGTTTGAGATTATCATAAAATATCTTGCTGGAAGAAAATCAACCGATTAGCTGGGGTGGTGGGACAAGGGGGCCCGTGCCCCTTCCCTCTTCTCTCTCCCTGGACAGGGGATGTATACGGAGGCAGGGCACTGAACAGGACATAGGGAGACAAAGAGAGCTTCAAATAGGTACATCATATAATATATGTCAAAGTGACTTACAGTCATGCATTCATTATACGTACGGATGTTCTCCGGAATCAAACCCACAATCTTCTGGGTGTAAACGCCATGCTCTACCAAGTGGACCATACAGGACCCTATTGTTACTTGTTGTGGGAAACTCTGTAAAATATCACTGTGTGTGTAGAATATGCCCCAGACACAGCCAAGAGGAATTGAAACAATGAACTGGGACTGGGAGCCCAGTTCATTGAAGACCCATAGAATGGTAGGGCTACAAGGGGAGTATGAAAGTAACAGTGCAGTAACAGGGAGGAATGAAGGGAAATAAAATGGATTCCCAGGATCATAACATTGAATGTCTGTCACTCCCCTGTGGTCTAACTCACCTCCATTGTCCCTTCCCCTTGTGTAAAGCTACTGACAGCCCAGGGTTATCGGCTCAATTCATATTGGTCTAAATGTGGTGGGGAAGGTGTGTGTCATGTTATGGTTAGTCGTGTCGATGCCAAATGAATAAGAACACATGCTTTTATTCTGTTTGATTGTTTTCCTCTCTCAGGGAAGATTATGACTGAGACAGCTTTAAAAACTAAGGTTCCACTTTATTTTAATGAGTGATTTGAGGAATATACTATTTCCTCGATACCCATTAGTGAGACACAGAGCCTATAGGAAAGACAGCCAACAACAATTCAAGTTTATGCAGTTCAGTAATTGGTAAAGAGCGAAAGAAGGAATATAAAACTCCATGTTTTAAACTAGAGGTGTTCATTTTAGTATTTAGTATTTTATTATGGTCCCCAATTAGCAGCAGCCAAGGCAGCAGCTAGTCTTCCTGTGGTCCAAAAATTAAACAAAAGAACAAATAGAATACATACAATACATAATACACACTACCGGTCAAAAGTTTGGACACACCTACTCATTCAAGGGTTTTTCTTTGTTTTTACTATTTTCTACATTGTAGCATAATAGTGAAGACATCAACACTATGAAATAACACATATGAAATCATGTAGTAATCAAAAAAGTGTTAAACAAATATATGTTATATTTGAGATTCTTCAAAGTAGCCACCCTTTGCCTTAATGACAGCTTTGCACACTCTTGGCATTTTATATATACAGTTCCTTGCGAAAGTATTCGGCCAACCTTGAACTTTGCGACCTTTTGCCACATTTCAGGCTTCAAACATAAAGATATAAAACTGTATTTTTTTGTGAAGAATCAACAACAAGCGGGACACAATCATGAAGTGGAACGACATTTATTGGATATTTCAAACTTTTTTAACAAATCAAAAACTTAAAAATTGGGCGTGCAACATTATTCAGCTCCTTTACTTTCAGTGCAGCAAACTCTCTCCAGAAGTTCAGTGAGGATCTCTGAATGATCCAATGTTGACCTAAATGACTAATGATGATAAATACAATCCACCTCTGTGTAATCAAGTCTCTGTATAAATACACCTGCACTGTGATAGTCTCAGTGGTCCGTTAAAAGCGCAGAGTAGGCTACAGTACTGGGCTATTTAGCTAAAGAATCCTGTTTCGTGAGGGCATGCGGGAGACCGGGGTTCAATTCCCTGATGAGGAGGAAGGAGTAGACTGTCCTTGTAAATAAGAGTTTGTTCTTAACCTCTCTAGGGTATGTGGGACGCTAGCGTCACCTGGACAACATCCAGTGAGATTGCAGAGCGCCAAATACAGAAATACTCATTATAATAATTCAGAAAAGATACAACTATTTTACATAGGTTTAATGATTAACATCTTGTGAATCCAACCACAGTGTCAGATTTAAAAAATGTTTTACGGCGAAAGCATACCTTATAATTATTTGAGAACATAGCACAGCAGACAAATCATTACAAACAGTAACCAGCCAAGTAGAAGAAGTCAGAAATAGAGATTAAATTAATCGCTTACCTTTGATGATCTTCATATGGTTGCACTCAGAAGACATTCATTTATTCAATAAATGTTCCTTTTGTTTGATAAAGTCTCTTTATATCCTAAAACCTCCGTTTTGTTTCAGCATTTTCTTCAGTAATCCACAGCCTAAATAATCGATAATACTTCAACAGGAAAATAACGTTGTCAATATAAAAGGTAAACAAGAAAGATACTCTCTCGGTCGCGTGCATGGATAAACTCTGTGACACGGCAGGGTCCACTCATTCAGACTACTCTTACTTTCTCATTTTTCAGAATACAAGCCTGAAAACATTTCTAAAGATTTTTGACATCTAGTGGGAGGGATAGGAACTGCAATTTGAGTCCTAAGTCAATGGATACTGTAATGGCATTGAATATAAGAAAAAAAAGAGGGAAAAAAACATCCTACTTTCTGAATGGATTTTTCTCAGGTTTTCGCCTGCCAAATCAGTTCTGTTATACTCACAGACAGTATAACGGTTTTGGAAACTTTAGAGTGTTTTATATCCACATCTACCAATTATAAGCATATTCGATATCCTGGGCCTGAGTAGAAAGCAGTTTAATTTGGGCACACTTTTCATTCAAATTCCAAATGCTGCCCCCTACCCTAGAGAAGTTAACTTCTTCGATATAGGGGGCGCTCTTTGGAAAAAAATATATTTTGTCACGAAAAGATGCTCGACTATGCATATAATTGACAGCTTTGGAAAGAAAACACTCTGACGTTTACAAAACTGCAAAGATATTGTCTGTGAGTGCCACAGAACTAATGCTACAGGCGAAACCAAGATGAAATTCCATACAGGAAGTGCCCCAGATTTTGAATGCGCTGTGTTCCAATGTCTCCTTATATGGCTGTGTATACGCCAGGAATGAGCCTACACTTTCTGTCGTTTCCCCAAGGTGTCTGCAGCATTGTGACGTATTTGTAGGCATATCATTGGAAGATTGACCATAAGAGACTACATTTACCAGGTGCCCGCTTGGTGTCCTCCGTCGAAATTATTGCGTAATCTCCAGCTGCGTGTATTTTTCCATTTGGTTCAGAGGAGAAACCAAACTGCCACGAATGATTTATCATCGAATAGATATGTGAAAAACACCTTGAGGATTGATTCTAAACAACGTTTGCCATGTTTCTGTTGATATTATGGAGTTATTTTGGAAAAAAAGTTTGGCGTTGTAATGACTGAATTTTCGGGTTCTTTTCATAGCCAAACGTGATGAACAAAACGGAGCGATTTCTCCTACACAAATGATATTTTTGGAAAAACTGAACATTTGCTATCTAACCGAGAGTCTCCTCATTGAAAACATCTGAAGTTCTTCAAAAGTAAATGATTTTATTTGAATGCTTTTCTTGTTTTTGTGAAAATGTTGCCTGCTGAATGCTAGGCTCAATGCTATGCTAGCTATCAATACTCTTACACAAATGCTTATGTAGCTATAGTTGAAAAGCATATTTTGAAAATCTGAGATGACAGTGTTATTAACAAAAGGCTAAGCTTGTGAGCCAATATATTTATTTCATTTCATTTGCGATTTTCATGAATAGTTAACGTTGCGTTATGGTAATGAGCTTGAGGCTATGATTACGCTCCTGGATACAGGATTGCTCGACGCAAGAAGTTAACTGACTTGCCTAGTTAAATAAAGGTTACACTAAGAGCATAACATTTATACACCCTTCTACACCCTAATTGTGAATATAAACATCTCATTGACTAATCAAGACCCTGTGTTTGTCTCAGAGCAGCGCAAAACGCTGCTGAAATAGTTGTAGGCTTTTGCTTCAAATCCTGTTGCTTCTAACCTCAATATGCTCTTTAAATAAGTAAGACCTATATCACTTTTAACAGGACATTACTCAACACTAGTGAGACTCATGTCGCCTACGGTAAGTCTACAATACATCAAAAAATATGACGTGACTCTCCGCCAATAATTACATATAGAGGATTGGAGGATTCTAAATTAAAACCAAAAGCCGCCTCATGGGTCTCCCTGTGACGGCCGACACGGGTATCACACCTGCATCTGTAGCAACCCATTTTGCACTGCTGGAGCCCCATCCACTCTGGAGCCCCCATCCACTCTGGAGCCCCCATCCACTCTGGAGCCCCATCCACTCTGGAGCCCCCATCCACTCTGGAACCCCCATCCACTCTGGAGCCCCCATCCACTCTGGAGCCCCCATCCACTCTGGAGTCCCCATCCACTCTGGAGCCCCCATCCACTCTGGAGTCCCCATCCACTCTGGAGTCCCCATCCACTCTGGAGTCTCCATCCACTCTGGAGCCCCCATCCACTCTGGAGCCCCATCCACTCTGGAGCCCCATCCACTCTGGAGCCCCATCCACTCTGGAGCCCCCATCCACTCTGGAGCCCCCATCCACTCTGGAGCCCCATCCACTCTGGAGCCCCCATCCACTCTGGAACCCCCATCCACTCTGGAGCCCCCATCCACTCTGGAGCCCCCATCCACTCTGGAGTCCCCATCCACTCTGGAGCCCCCATCCACTCTGGAGCCCCCATCCACTCTGGAGCCCCCATCCACTCTGGAGCCCCATCCACTCTGGAGCCCCCATCCACTCCGGAGCCCCCATCCACTCCGGAGCCCACATCCACTCTGGAGACCACATCCACTCCGGAGACCACATCCACTCCGGAGCCCCCATCCACTCAGGTGCCCCCATCCACTCTGGAGCCCACATCCACAAAGTATCAAAATACAGAGGGGTGTTGGTAAAGGTATATTGTCCTGCTAATAGCCCATAATTATAATACTGTACATGGTGTCCAGGTCAGGATATCCAAAACATTTCTTAATTAAAGACTATCAGAAAGAATGTTGGTACTTATTTATTTTGAATGAGTGAGTCACTCAGCTTTATGTAAGTACTGGGCTATATGACTGAGTCACTCAGCGTTATGTTGGTGCTGCTATATGACTGAGTCACTCATCTTTATGTAGGTGAGGAGGCTATATGACTGAGTCACTCAGCTTTATATAGGTGAGGAGGCTATATGACTGAGTCACTCAGCTTTATGTAGGTGCTAAGGCTATATGACTGAGTCACTCAGCTTTATGTAGGTGAGGCTATATGACTGAGTCACTCAGCTTTATGTAGGTGCCGAGGCTATATGACTGAGTCACTCAGCTTTATTTAGGTGCTGGGCTATATAACTGAGTCACTCAGCTTAATGTAGGTACTGAGGCTATATGACAGAGAACTCAGCTTTATGTAGGTGCTAAGGCTATATGACTGAGTCACTCAGCTTTATGTAGGTGAGGCTATATGACTGAGTCACTCAGCTTTATGTAGGTGCTGGGCTATATGACTGAGTCACTCAGCTTTATGTAGGTGCTGAGGCTATATGACTGAGTCACTCAGCTTTATGTAGGTGAGGCTACATGACTGAGTCACTCAGCTTTATGTAGGTGCTGAGGCTATATGACTGAGTCACTCAGCTTTATATAGGTGCTGAGGCTATATGACTGAGTCACTCAGCTTTATGTAGGTGCTGAGGCTACATGACTGAGTCACTCAGCTTTATGTAGGTGCTGGGCTATATAACTGAGTCACTCAGCTTTATGTAGGTGAGGTGGCTACATGACTGAGTCACTCAGCTTTATGTAGGTGAGGTGGCTATATGACCGAGTCAATGCATCAGCTGTTGCCCATATCTATGCCCTCCAATACTGCTTCTGTTCTGCTGGTCTGCCTCCAATGACTCGATCTGGGTCTTCAAAGTTTGAATCTGATCCATGTGCACCTTCATCAGATGAGCAGCATGGTATCGCCCTGATCCCCCATCAATTACAGTGGCCTATGCCAGAAACGGTCGATCAATTAAGAATTAAAAGTGATTCCAACACACAAACATTTTAAGAAACTAGCAAAACGAACCGTTTTTTTTTTTGTTGAATTTTTACCCCCTTTTTTCTCCCCAATTTCGTGGTATCCACTTGATTAATAGCTACTATCTTGTCTCATCGCTACAACTCCCGTACGGGCTCGGGAGAGACGAAGGCTGAATGTCATGCCTCCTCCGATACACAACCCAACCAAGCCGCAGTGCTTCTTAACACAGCGCCATCCAACCCGGAATCCAGCCGCACCAATGTGTCGGAGGAAACACCGTGCACCTGGCAACCTTGGTTGAGCGATTTGTAAGTCGCTCTGGATAAGAGCGTCTGCTAAATGACTTAAATGACTTAAATGTAATGGATAGCGTGCACTGCGCCCGGCCCGCCACAGGAGTCACTGGTGCGCAATGATACAAGGATATCCCTACCGGCCAAGCCCTCCCTAACCCGGACGACGCTAGGCCAATTGTGCGTCGCCTCACGGACCTCCCGGTCGCAGCCGGTTACAACAGAGCCTGGGCGAGAACCCAGAGTCTCTGGTGGAACAGCGCCCTTAACGACTGCGCCACCCGGGAGGCAGTTTTCTTGGAAACTATGAGTTTTCTTCGGATCCGCCCCGTTGTCCAGCCCGTTGTCCACTGATCTCCACAGATGGTTGTCGGCATGTTTATATGCTCCGCAAAAACAGGGGGATGTTCACACCTACAGTAGCCGGGCTATAAAGAGTCTATTGCCCTGCTTATCGGGCTACAAGTGTTTGAAAACCTGTTTTCAAAATGCTACCAGCTGTCCACTACTGTAAATAAAAACACAGCATCTTGTTTACATTCTTTATTGTAACCACAATGTCACAAATCATTTGTATCTACCTTCCCAATTACTTTTAGAGTTTGGGATTTACAAATGTGCCCTTTGTGTCATTTTCCGTTAAATCCAATTTGGATTTAAGTATAAGTTTATAATGATGCCTTTAGTGAGAGGTCTAATGCTTTAATATTTAGAGAGGAGAGAATGAGAAGGAAGAAGAAGGAGAAGAAGACAAGAGAATGAGAAGAAGAGAGAATGAGAAGGAGAGAAAATGAAGAGAGAAGGAGAAGAGAGGAGAATAAGAAGAGAAAATGAGGAGAGGAGGAGAAGAGAGGAGAGAAGGAGAAAAGAGGAGAAGAGAGAATGAGGAGAGAAAGAGGAGAGAAGAGAGAAGGAGAAGAGAGAGAATGAGGAGAGAAGGAGAAGAGAAAATTAGAAAGGAGAAGGAAAAGAGATAAGGAGAAGAGAGGAGAGAATGAGAAGAAAGGAGAGAATGAGAAGAGAGAAGAAAACGAGAGAAGGAGAAGAGAGAAGGAAAGAGAGAAAGAGAAGAGGGAGAGGGAGAGGAAGAAGAGAGAAGGAGAAGGGAGAAGAGAGAGGAGAGAATGACAAGAGAGAATGAGAAGAATGAGAAGAGAGAAAATTAAGAGAGAATGAGAAGAGAGGAGAAGAAGAAGAGAGAATGAGGAGTGAAGGAGAAGAAGAGAGAATGAGGAGTGAAGGAGGAGAGAGGAGAGAAGAGAGAAGGAGAAAATAAGGAAAAGAGAAGGAGAAGAAGAAGGAAAGAGAGGAGGGAAGGGAGAAGGTGTCACGGTTTTCATATGGTGAAGGAGAGTCGGACCAAACTGCAGCGTGTCGATTGCGATCCATGTTTATTTAAACAAACGTAAACACGACTAAACACGAACATTACAAAACAATAAACGAAACGAAAACCGAAAACAGCCTATACATGTGTCAACTAACATCGAACAAGGACATCAAGACACTCAGGACAATCACCCACAATACAACCAAAGCATATGGCTGCCTAAATATGGCTCCCAATCAGAGACAACGATAAACACCTGCCTCTGATTGAGAACCACTTCAGACAGCCATAGACTCTCCTAGAACACCCCACTAAGCTACAATCCCACTATGCTATACACCACATACAAAAACCCATGTCACACCCTGGCCTGACCAAATACATAAAGAAAAACACAAAATACTTCGACCAGGGCGTGACAGAAGGAGAAGAGAGGAGAAGAGAGAAGGGAGAAGAGAGAAGGGGAAGAAGTGAGATGGAGAAGAGAGAAGAAGAAGAAGAGAGAAGGAGAAGAAGTGAGATGGAGAAGAGAGAAGAAGGAGAAGATAGGAGGAGGAGAAGAAGTGAGAAGAGAGAAGAAGACTGAGAAGATAGGAGGAGGAGGGAAGGGAGAAGAGAGAAGTAGACTGAGAAGAGAGAAGAAGAAGAGAGAAGAAGAGGAGAGAAGGGAGAAGAGGAAGAGAGAAGAAGAGGAGAGAAGGGAGAAGAGGAAGAGAGGAGAGTAGGATAAGAGAGAGGGAGAAGAAGAACAGAGAAGGAGAGGGAGAAGAAGAACAGAGAAGGAGAAGACCAGAAGAAGAGAGAAGGAGAAGAAAGAAGAAAAAGGGAATGGAAGAGAGAAGAAAAGGAGATAAGAAGAGAGGAGAAGGAGAAGAGAGAAGGAGGAGAGAGAGGGAGAAGAGAGAAGGAGAAGAAGAGAGAATGGGAAGAGAGAAGGAGAAGAGGGAGAAGGAGAAGAAAAGGAGAAGTAAAAAGAGATAGGCGAAGAGAGAGGAGGGACGAGAGAAGGAGAAGAGAAGAGAGAGGAGGGAAGAGAGAAGGAGAAGAGAAGGAGAAGAGAGAAGGAGAAGAAAGAAGGAGAAAATGAAAAGAGAAGGAGAAGAGAGGAGAAGAGATGAAGAAAAGAAGGAAAAGAGAGAAGGAGAAGAGAGAAGAAGAAGAGAAGAGGGAAGGGAGAAGGGAGAAAGCGAAGAGAGGGGAAGATAGAATGAGGAGGGAAGAGAGAAGGAGAAGAAGTGAGACGGGGAAGAGAGAAGAAGGAGAAGATAGAAGGGAGGGAAGGGAGAAGAGAGAATGAGAAGAGAGAAGAAGACGAGAGGAGAAAGGAGTAGGAGAAGAGAGAAGAGAGAGGGAGAAGAAGAGAGAAGGAGAAGAGCAGAAGAAGGGAGAAGGAGAAGAAAGAAGAAAAAGAGAAGAAGAAATAAGGAGAAGTGAGAGGGAGAAGAGAGAAGGAAAAGTGAGAGGGAGAAGAGAGAAGGAGAAGTGAGAGGGAGAAGAGAGAAGGAGAAGTGAGAGGGAGAAGAGAGAAGGAAAAGAGAGCAGAGGAGGGAAGGGAGAAGAGAGAGGAGGGAAGAGAGAAGGAGAAGAGGGAAGAGAGAAGGAGAAGAGAAGGAAAAGAGGAGAAGAGAGAAGAGAAGGAAAAGAGAAGGAGAAGAGAGAAGAGGAGAAGAAAACGAGATAAGCAGAGAGGAGAAGGAGAAGTAAACGAGATAAGAAGCGAGGAGAAGGAGAAGAGAGAAGAGAAGGAAAGGAAGAGAATGGGAAGAGAGAAGAAAGGAGAAGAAAATTACATAAGAAGAGAGGAGAAGGAGAAGAGAGAAGGAGAAGAGAGGGAGAAGGGAGAGGAGGGAAGAGAGAAGAGGGAAGAGAGAAGAGAATAAGAAGTGAGAAGAAGAACAATTGAGAGAAGGAGAAGAGAGAAGGATGAGAGAAGAAGAAGATAGGAGAAGAAGAAGAGAGAATGAGGAGAGAAGGAGAAGGTAAGAAGTGAGACGGAGAAGAGAGAAGAAGGAGAAGAGAAGGGAAGGTAGAAGAAAGAAGGAGGAAGGAAGGTAGAAGAAGGAAGGAGAATGAGAAGAAGGAGAAGAGAGTAGGAGAAGAGAGAAGGAGAAGAAGAAGAGAGAAGGAGAAGAGAGAATGAGGATAGAAGGAGAGGAGAGATGGAGAAAAGAAGGAAGAGGAGAAGAAAATGAGAAGAAATAAGAAAAAGGGAATGGAAAAGAGAAGAGAAGAAAAAGAGATGAGAGAAGAAGAAGAGAGAAGAGAAGGAGAAGAGTGAGGGAGAAGAAAGAGGAGAGGAGGGAATGTAGAAGAGAGAAGGGAGAAGAGAGGAGGGAAGGTGAAGAGAAGGAGAAGAAAAAAAGAGAATGGAAAGAGAGAAGAAAAAGAGATAAGAAGAGAGGAGAAGGAGAATAAAGAAGGAGAAGAGAGGGAGAAGAGAGGGGAGGGAAGGGAGAAGGGAGAAGGAGGAAAGAAGAGAGAGGAGGGAAGGGAGAAGAGAGGAGGGAAGGGAGAAGGGAGAAGAGAGAGGAGGGAAGAGAGAAGGAGAGGAGAAGAGAGAAGAGAAGGAGAACAAGAGGGAATGAGAAGAGAGAGGAGAGGTTGAGTTTTAGTTAATGATCTACAGGTTATGTGGTTAGGCTACGTGAGGAGGATGTTGTACATTCTACTAACAGCTCAAGGAAGAGTCTTGGTGGTTCCAAACTTCTTCTATTTAAGAATGAAGAAGTGTGGGACCTTATAGACAGTTGTGTTCCTTTCCAAATCATGTCTAATAATATGAATTTACCACAGGTGGACTCCAATCAAGTTGTAGAAACATCTCAAGGATGATCAATGGAAACAGGATGCACCTGAGCTCAAATTTGAGTCTCATAATAAATAAATGGTTTGAATACTTGTGTAAATAAGGTATTTCTGTTTCTTATTTTGAGTTGTTTTTGCAAAAATGTCTAAAAACCTGTTTGTTTTTTTGCTTCGTCATTATGGGGTATTGTGTGTAGATTGATGAGGAAAATGTTTAATTTAATTCATTTTACAATAAGGCTATAACATTACAAAATGTGGAAAAAGTCAAGGGGTCTGAAAACCCTCTGGAGGTGACCTATAACCACATGGGATTGAGCAGACGCGCCTCGATGAGGAAATGACATCACACGGCTGTTGTGTCCACCCTGGACAGGCAGCAGTGTTCAGTGATTCAGAGTTAAACAACCGAGGTGAGAGAGGAGCCACAGACACACAGACAGACAGACATGAACACAGCCGCCTGGGTGAAAGATTGAGCACAGTAACCAGATCAGGCAGAGTCGTCATGGCGTCCAGGCCGAAGGCGGGCCACACATGGAATTATTTAGACATCCAATCAGAAGAAATCATTAAAGCGTGTGTGAACTGTGTAGCCTGGGACAGTGCAGTTGGTGGCGGAACGTGGATGATTTATTCCCATTTTTACATAACGTAATGAATGGAACGCACTGCTAACCAAATTAGGCATGCTTGAACGCATGAATGGAGAGTTCTTAAGCACAATTCAATTTTGTAATTTTTTTTAAAGCATGCGAACGAGCATCCTCATGCTGGAAGTAGCAAAGCAATGACTGTTTAGCACAGGTACGGTGGCTCCTGTAGGACATCTAAGGTGAATAAAAAGGAACCAGCAACAATAACTCCCATAGCGAACAAATGCGACCAACCACCGACCAATTGAGGAACAATTGAACATTTAATTAAACTTGTAACCCCATTTGTGAGAAAATGTCCCTTGAATATTTTTGGTACACCTACTGGAGAACTCTTCTTTGTCTACACCTATTCAGCATTGTTCACATCCTCTTAAGCCTTAGTCCCACCCATCGCTTTAAGGATTCACATGTGAGGCCATGTGCTAAACAGAGGGAGTAATGTAGTGTAGTAAACAACCAAAGATTTCAAGACTAAAGGCTGGTTTATACTGCGTCTATCGACATTTCTGTAGACGGTTGTCACGGTTACATCATGAACATCATTGTCGTCCGCCATCAAACTTGTCGTTGTCGTTCATAAAAAATATAAATACAAAGTAAAAACGACATCAGTGGTGCAAAATATCATAACTGGTGATTTATAACATCAACAAACATATCAGTTTAAAAATGTATGAAATAAATGTAGATCTAGCAAACCAGGCAACATAAAGCAACTTTACAAACATTGTTTTGGTTCATTTATGGCTTGTTAGCTAGTTAGCTAACGATAAGTTAACTGGCTAGCCAGTTCAAATAATGAAAACAATGTTTTCATTTTTTATTCGTCATTGCAGGAAAATCAACTCACAACAAGATCATTATTTCCGAGTTAATGGTAAGCTAATTATAGAAAATATCTTATGGTTTAGTGTGTGAGGAAATAAAAGCAGGGCATTCTACCAGAGAATTGTAGAACTTGGACACTGTCTCGTTGTCCTAATTTAACCATATCTACATGTACATTCTACCTCAATCAGCCTGACTAAGCGGTGTCTGTATGTAGCCTCACTACTTTTATAGCCTCTCTACTGTTATAGCCTGTCTTTTTACTGTTGTTTTATTTCTTAACTTACCTATTGTTCACCTAACACCTTTTTTTTGCCTGTAAGTAAGCATTTCACTGTAAGGTCTACACCTGTTGCATTTGGCGCATGTGACGCACGTGACAAATATTTACAAATATTTAGATTTGACTTTGGTGCTGGTCATGTTGTTCTATCAAATAAAATCAATACATATTTGTCACAGGAAACGGAGAAATGGTTCCTTGCATAGTGGAGTATTTTATGTAGCTAGCTAGCTAAACAATGATCCCAACTCATAATGTTACGACCTGCAGGTAACTAAAGCTAACCAACTAGGTTCAACGTTAACTAGCTAGCTAAAATTAGGCTCTAACTAGCAATGCAAATCACTTTCTGAGATACAAAAAATATTACTACACAGATCATAACATTAGCTAGCGAGCCAGCCAGCTAACGTTAGCTAGCTAGTTAACAGTATGCTTTAACTTGCAATAAAAAACTACTTCTGACACAATTAGAAACATATTATATCTGAAAATGTGGCTAGCCAGACTATCTTACCCGTTTACATGGATAAATGCTTCTTCCTCTCCATCACGGATGCCACGGTTCCCCTTCTTCTGTCTATTCTCTTTTCGACTCTCCTTCCTCATATTTGCGATCAAACGGGAGCATTTTATTAATCTCCTTAACGATCATACTAGTCTTCTTCCACCAGGCATTCCACTGATTTCAAAACTTGGTCAACTTCTTCAGTGGATTTCTCCACGATATCTTTTTTTATTTTTTATTTTTAAAGCTGTGTTAGAAACGATTATCTACACATACTGAGCAGCTCATGTTATAAACAGAAGCATGCTATGTGGCACACCAATCAGAACTCATCTCTAAGCATATCCAGCCCATCCATTATCTCAGCCAATCATGGCTAGCGGGAAGGTTCCTGACTTTTTCCTTGGCTAAACCAACTAGGCTCGTAATTTAACAATTGTATTTTGTATTTACAGATGGCATGCACATTTGTTATTAAGGCACAGGAAAGTTCTCATGTTCCAGAAGGTATGTCTATCCAAAAGCATTTTGATAGATAACACAATCTCTGTTTATGTTGAAATGGCTCTCCTTGTGAAGTAGTGACGTGCAACATAAGTCTAGTTTCCTGAAACGGGTCACTAATACAACTGTTTATTATGAATGTTCACGACAATTATATTGGCATACGCTACGCAGTGCATGTGAATTGATGCTGGCTACTCCGCCATTGACGAGCATCTCTCCATGTGAATTCGGCTTTAGGGGGTTTTCACAGTCATTGACTCAAACCTTAGCTCACATCCATTTTGAAGAGGTGTGGATTGCCTAATATGTTATAGTTTATTGAATAATGTGGCATAAGTGTGTGTGGACTTCACATCTCTGAGCAGAAACAGGATGCATTATTTAAATCACCGATGGCGGTTGGTATTGTGTGGACGGAGGTCCAAGCCACGGGACTTACTCTAGGCCCACCAACAACACATCATGACTCGCTCATTACGTATGACTACAGCCCACAAACACCAGCGAGAGAGGGTGATCGAAATTAAGCAATGACCTCAAAACATCTGCTCTTTACAACAACAGAGTGAAGTCTAGTAGTCATCCACTAAAATGTGAAAATGTTTTTTTTTATTTTTTTATATAATGGTTACTTTTTGCAACGGTTTCACACAACTCTCTCTACATCCTCCCAGCCGGCCTCCCTTCTCCCTGATAGTCACACACTTTATAAATAGTGTGAACTTTTAATATGCGCGTGTCCAGTGGATAACGTCAGCGCTTTGGGAGAACGGCTCAAGGAGTGTTTCATTATAAACCTGTACCATTAAAAAACCTCGCTGGCTGGATCAGGCTTTTGGCTTTTGCGTTCTTCTCAAGACTTTTTTTTTATGAGACTAGTTATGATCCTACATCGATGTGGGGAAAAAAAGGCAAGGGGATGGAGGAGACAGACAGACAAGGTAAGCTGAGAGTGCCATGACCTCACCAATAAAAGATTAGTCTGGGTGAATGTAAGGGGCTGTTTTGTTTTCACACCACCGCACATCGTGTCACTCAAATCAAAGGTTCTCTCAAATCAAAGGTTCTCTCAAATCAAAGGTTCTCTCAAATCAAAGGTTCACTCAAATCAAAGGTTCACTCAAATCAAAGGTTCACTCAAATCAAAGGTTCACTCAAATCAAAGGTTCTCTCAAATCAAAGGTTCTCTCAAATCAAAGGTTCACTCAAATCAAAGGTTCACTCAAATCAAAGGTTCACTCAAATCAAAGGTTCACTCAAATCAAAGGTTCACTCAAATCAAAGGTTCTCTCAAATCAAAGGTTCTCTCAAATCAAAGGTTCGGCACTTGCTACTGTGTGTACTGTATTGATCGATGGATTGATCCATCTGTCTATCTAACCTGTCACTCTCAGCTCAGATGACCAGTTGAGGGTTGTCTATCTAATCCGTCACTCTCAACTCAGATGACCAGATGAGGGTTGTCTATCTAATCTGTCACTCTCAGCTCAGATGACCAGATGAGGGTTGTCTATCTAATCTGTCACTCTCAGCTCAGATGACCAGATGAGGGTTGTCTATCTAATCTGTCACTCTCAGGTCAGATGACCAGATGAGGGTTGTACAACAAATGGAATAAATAGGACTGATATTAAAAACGCTCATTTTCATTTTCTACTGTTTGCCCTAATTTCTGGATCATTCAGTTTTATGCACTGAGAACACCAATGAAATAAATCATATCAAATAAACACTGCTGAGGTGTGTCTCCACTGACAAGGCCATGGGCCAAAGGTCATGGGGTTAAGTGGCTGTGTGCGTGCAGGTGCTTCGGGGAGCTGGGAGGCAGAGAAGGGAAAGGAGCAGAGGGGCTGAAGGAGAACCACAATCACGCAAGCTGTGGTTTAGTTCTCCCTGCCAATACCTCTCACTCTCAGCGTCCCAGACTTTCTCCCAGGGCTATCCAAATCCCCCCCCCCTTCTCTGTCCCCCCGCAACCCTCCGCCCCTCAATCCAGACCGCACACAAATGGTTTGAATAAGAGGCCTGTATGACTGGGCCATGGGCTGCAGATGAAATCAGAAGAGTAATAGTTTACTTAGCCTAAATACCCCCGATTAGACAAATTGAAACATTGTTGTTATGCGGTGGAACCCTATTGGCTGAGCCTGCTCGGGCCTGGTACGGAAACCCACTGGGCACACACTGGTTGAATCAACGTAGTTTCCACGTATTGTCATTTCAATGAAATTACGTTGAACCAGTGTAGAATTTATGCCTGTGCCCAGTGAGAAGGCTGTGCTGCAGACTTTCATAATGTGAAAACCACAAGATCTGGCATGGCTAGAAATGAAGCCGAAAAACAACATCAACAGAAGCCCCCCCCCCCCCCCCATCTCAAAACAAAACAGTGAAACAGAATATGAAAATCGTCAAACACAGATTCACAGAGCGAAGGAGGCGGCACACGCGAGTCAGGCTTCCGTAACTTCTGAAAAACACATCCGACCACAAACGTTCTGTCCTGCCTGATGGAATGCTTCATGATGTCACAGTTTCCACTCACACTGACAGCCTCTCCTTGACTTCAATTTCTGGGCCACTACTCACAGTCAGTCCTACTAGTTCTGGGCCACTACTCACAGTCAGTCCTACTAGTTCTGGGCCACTACTCACAGTCACCACTACTCACAGTCAGTCATATTAGTTCTGGGCCACTACTCACAGTCAGTCCTACTAGTTCTGGGCCACTACTCACAGTCAGTCCTACTAGTTCTGGGCCACTACTCACAGTCACCACTACTCACAGTCAGTCCTACTAGTTCTGGGCCACTACTCACAGTCAGTCCTACTAGTTCTGGGCCACTACTCACAGTCAGTCCTACTAGTTCTGGGCCACTACTCACAGTCACCACTACTCACAGTCAGTCATATTAGTTCTGGGCCACTACTCACAGTCAGTCCTACTAGTTCTGGGCCACTACTCACAGTCAGTCCTACTAGTTCTGGGCCACTACTCACAGTCAGTCCTACTAGTTCTGGGCCACTACTCACAGTCAGTCCTACTAGTTCTGGGCCACTACTCACAGTCAGTCCTACTAGTTCTGGGCCACTACTCACAGTCAGTCCTACTAGTTCTGGGCCACTACTCACAGTCAGTCATATTAGTTCTGGGCCACTACTCACAGTCACCACTACTCACAGTCAGTCCTACCAGTTCTGGGCCACTACTCACAGTCAGTCCTACTAGTTCTGGGCCACTACTCACAGTCAGTCCTACTAGTTCTGGGCCACTACTCACAGTCAGTCATATTAGTTCTGGGCCACTACTCACAGTCACCACTACTCACAGTCAGTCCTACCAGTTCTGGGCCACTACTCACAGTCAGTCCTACTAGTTCTGGGCCACTACTCACAGTCAGTCATATTAGTTCTGGGCCACTACTCACAGTCACCACTACTCACAGTCAGTCCTACTAGTTCTGGGCCACTACTCACAGTCAGTCATATTAGTTCTGGGCCACTACTCACAGTCACCACTACTCACAGCCAGTCCTACCAGTTCTGGGCCACTACTCACAGTCAGTCCTACTAGTTCTGGGCCACTACTCACAGTCAGTCATATTAGTTCTGGGCCACTACTCACAGTCACCACTACTCACAGTCAGTCCTACCAGTTCTGGGCCACTACTCACAGTCAGTCCTACTAGTTCTGGGCCACTACTCACAGTCAGCCATATTAGTTCTGGGCCACTACTCACAGTCACCACTACTCACAGTCAGTCCTACCAGTTCTGGGCCACTCCTCACAGTCAGTCCTACCAGTTCTGGGCCACTACTCACAGTCAGTCCTACTAGTTCTGGGCCACTACTCACAGTCAGTCCTGCTAGTTCTGGGCCACTACTCACAGTCAGTCATATTAGTTCTGGGCCACTACTCACAGTCACCACTACTCACAGTCAGTCCTACCAGTTCTGGGCCACTACTCACAGTCAGTCCTACTAGTTCTGGGCCACTACTCACAGTCAGTCCTACTAGTTCTGGGCCACTACTCACAGTCACCACTACTCACAGTCAGTCCTACCAGTTCTGGGCCACTACTCACAGTCACCACTACTCACAGTCAGTCCTACTAGTTCTGGGCCACTACTCACAGTCAGTCCTACTAGTTCTGGGCCACTACTCACAGTCAGTCCTACTAGTTCTGGGCCACTACTCACAGTCACCACTACTCACAGTCAGTCCTACTAGTTCTTGGCCACTACTCACAGTCAGTCCTACTAGTTCTGGGCCACTACTCACAGTCAGTCCTACTAGTTCTGGGCCACTACTCACAGTCAGTTCTACTAGTTCTGGGCCACTACTCACAGTCACCACTACTCACAGTCAGTCCTACTAGTTCTGGGCCACTACTCAGTCAGTCCTACTAGTTCTGGGCCACTACTCACAGTCAGATCTACTAGTTCTGGGCCACTACTCACAGTCACCACTACTCACAGTCAGTCCTACTAGTTCTAGACCACTACTCACAGTCATCCTACTAGTTCTAGACCACTACTCACAGTCAGTCCTACTAGTTCTAGACCACTACTCAGTCAGTCCTACCAGTGTGTTACTGTGCTCATTGCACAATAAGTGAGTCAAGGACGGGTTGATACTATGATACTAAGAACAAGTCAAATTCATTCCGACTTTGTGTGTCCTTTTTGGAAATTAGTTTGGAAATATATTTGAATATTTTCCACCAACGGGATATTTAGAAGAATTGTAGAAAATGACACTGAACTAGCAGAGGTCAAAACTGAACAGGACTGCTGTTGAAAGTCACCAGATGTCAGATCCTGTCTCCTCTCTCTCTCTCCCCCTCGTCCATTCCAACCAGGTCAAACAAACACGTACTACTCCATAATAAGCCAACAAAGAGATCATTCTGTAGTTCCTACTTTAACATGTGCGGAAACACACAGACTGCCACACAGGGTAAGAATACACCAAGATGACTCCTCCAGACTGTAATAAAGGAGAAGTACCGTAGGTCAGAGAGGCCCCACAGCAGCCATCCTCCACACAGGCCTCAGTCTGGCCAAGCAGTTGGGGGGGGGGGGGTGTTTACCTGTGTGTGTGTGTGTGTGTGTGTGTGTGTGTGTGTGTGTGTGTGTGTGTGTGTGTGTGTGTGTGTGTGTGTGTGTGTGTGTGTGTGTGTGTGTGTGTGTGTGTGTGTGTGTGTGTGTGTGTGTGTGTGTGTGTGTGTGTGTGTGTGTGTGTGTGTGTGTGTGTGTGTCAGGAACAACGTCAGAGAGAATACTATGGCTGGATCCTGCACCACAGAAACACTTTCCTGTTGAAAGCATCCAGCCTGTTACTGCAATGCACACTCCAACTCTGTGAGAGTTTCAAATACAGCCCACACAGTGAATCACAATATTTGGCATTTAGCAGAAGCTTTTATTCAAAAAGTTGCGTAGGTTGCAAATCACCACACTCTACCAACTGAGTTTACAGAGGACCAGGATCAATCCACCTGAGTGTTTCATGGGACACCAGACACACAACCAAACTAGACCAGGACAGCTACAGTCCAGACAATAACACTGGACGGAGCTACGTGAACAGCAATTAATGCTCCTGTCCCAAAGTTACACACAAGGGGTTTTGGATTCGGCTTCAGTTTAACATGAGAAGACCCTGTCCGATTCGACTTCAGTTTAACATGAGAAGACCCTGTCCGATTCGACTTCAGTTTAACATGAGAAGACCCTGTCCGATTCGACTTCAGTTTAACATGAGAAGACCCTGTCCGATTCGACTTCAGTTTAACATGAGAAGACCCTGTCCGATTCGACTTCAGTTTAACATGAGAAGACCCTGTCCGAAACGACTTCAGTTTACCATGAGAAGAACCTGTCCGATTCGACTTCAGTTTAACATGAGAAGAACCTGTCCGATTCGGCTTCAGTTTAACATGAGAAGACCCTGTCCGATTCCGCTTCAGTTTAACATGAGAAGACCCTGTCCGATTCCGATTCAGTTTAACATGAGAAGACCCTGTCAGATTCCACTTCAGTTTAACATGAGAAGACCCTGTCCGATTCCACTTCAGGTTAACATGAGAAGACCCTGTCCGAAACGACTTCAGTTTACCATGAGAAGACCCTGTCCGATTCCGATTCAGTTTAACATGAAAAGACCCTGTCCGATTCCACTTCAGTTTAACATGAGAAGACCCTGTCCAATTCCACTTCAGGTTAACATGAGAAGACCCTGTCCAATTCCACTTCAGGTTAACATGAGAAGACCCTGTCCGATTCGACTTCAGTTTAACATGAGAAGACCCTGTCAGATTCGGCTTCAGGTTAACATGAGAAGACCCTGTCCGATTCGGCTTCAGTTTACCATGAGAAGACCCTGTCCGATTCGACTTCAGTTTAACATGAGAAGACCCTGTCCGATTCGACTTCAGTTTAACATGAGAAGACCCTGTCCGATTCGACTTCAGTTTAACATGAGAAGAGCCTGTCTGATTCGACTTCAGTTTACCATGAGAAGACCCTGTCCGATTCGACTTCAGTTTAACATGAGAAGACCCTGTCCGATTCAACTTCAGTTTAACATGAGAAGACCCTGTCAGATTCGGCTTCAGGTTAACATGAGAAGACCGTGTCCAATTCCACTTCAGGTTAACATGAGAAGAGCCTGTCCGATTCCACTTCAGGTTAACATGAGAAGACTCTGTCCGATTCCACTTCAGTTTAACATGAGAAGACCCTGTCAGATTCGACTTCAGGGTAACATGAGAAGACCCTGTCCGATTCGACTTCAGGGTAACATGAGAAGACCCTGTCCGATTCGACTTCAGTTTAACATGAGAAGACCCTGTCCGATTCAGCTTCCGGTTAACATGAGAAGACCCTGTCCAATTCCACTTCAGTTGAACATGAGAAGACCCTGTCCGATTCCACTTAGGTTAACATGAGAAGACCCTGTCCGATTCAGCTTCCGGTTAACATGAGAAGACCCTGTCCAATTCCACTTCAGTTGAAAATGAGAAGACCCTGTCCGATTCGGCTTCAGTTTAACATGAGAAGACCCTGTCCGATTCCACTTCAGGTTAACATGAGAAGACCCTGTCCGATTCCACTTCAGTTTAACATGAGAAGACCCTGTCCGATTCCACTTCAGTTTAACATGAGAAGACCCTGTCCGATTTGACTTCAGTTTAACATGAGAAGACCCTGTCCGATTCGGCTTCAGTTTAACATGAGAAGACCCTGTCCGATTCGACTTCAGTTTAACATGAGAAGACCCTGTCCGATTCCACTTCAGGTTAACATGAGAAGACCCTGTCCGATTCCACTTCAGTTCAACATGAGAAGACCCTGTCCGATTCCACTTCAGTTTAACATGAGAAGACCCTGTCCGATTCCACTTCAGTTTAACATGAGAAAACCCTGTCCGATTCGACTTCAGTTTAACATGAGAAGACCCTGTCCGATTCAACTTCAGTTTAACATGAGAAGACCCTGTCCGATTCAACTTCAGTTTAACATGAGAAGACCCTGTCAGACTTCAGTTTACCATGAGAAGACCCTTCAGGTTAACATGAGAAGACCCTGTCCGATTCCACTTCAGGTTAACATGAGAAGACCCTGTCCGATTCCACTTCAGTTTAACATGAGAAGACCCTGTCCGATTCCACTTCAGTTTAACATGAGAAGAACCTGTCCGATTCGACTTCAGTTTAACATGAGAAGACCCTGTCCGATTCAACTTCAGTTTAACATGAGAAGACCCTGTCAGATTCGGCTTCAGGTTAACATGAGAAGACCCTGTCCGATTCCACTTCAGGTTAACATGAGAAGACCCTGTCCGATTCCACTTCAGTTTAACATGAGAAGACCCTGTCCGATTCCACTTCAGTTTAACATGAGAAGAGCTTGTCCGATTTGACTTCAGTTTAACATGAGAAGACCCTGTCCGATTCAACTTCAGTTTAACATGAGAAGACCCTGTCCGATTCAACTTCAGTTTAACATGAGAAGACCCTGTCAGATTTGACTTCAGTTTAACATGAGAAGACCCTGTCCGATTCGACTTCAGTTTCACATGAGAAGACCCTGTCCGATTCGACTTCAGTTTAACATGAGAAGACCCTGTCCGATTCAACTTCAGGTTACCATGAGAAGATCCTGTCTGATTCGACTTCAGTTTAACATGAGAAGACCCTGTCTGATTCGACTTCAGGGTAACATGAGAAGACCCTGTCCGATTCGACTTCAGGGTAACATGAGAAGACCCTGTCTGATTCGAC
>NC_060179.1:80533326-80570826 GCF_021184085.1 Oncorhynchus gorbuscha
AGATGGGATACTACAGGAATCTTTCTTTGGCTAGTAGCATAGCACATAAAATACTGCTCTCTATTCTCAGTAGAGGAAGGGGGAAATTGGGAGGGAGGCACTGAGCAAGAACATTCAAATATAAATATATAACTAATTAGCCATGTAAGGCCCTAGAAGTGCTGTAGGCCAATGAAATCACTCCAGATTCAAGGGGAATTTGACGTTTTAGTAGGTCTCTAGGACGTCGGGATACACTGTCAAAACTGTCCACTAGGGAAGAAGAAGAAGAGTTCCCCGCGCTGGGATTGAACCCGTATCTATAACATGGTACCTTGCTGGGATTGAACCCGTATCTATAAAATGGGACCTTGCTGGGATTGAACCCGTATCTATAACATGGGACCTTGCTGGGATATCTATAACATGGGACCTTGCTGGGATTGAACCCGTATCTATAACATGGGACCTTGCTGGGATTGAACCCGTATCTATAACATGGGACCTTGCTGGGATTGAACCCGTATCTATAACATGGGACCTTGCTGGGATTGAACCCGTATCTATAACATGGGACCTTGCTGGGATTGAACCCGTATCTATAAAATGGGACTTTACTGCTTAGACAACTGCACCATCCATCCACAATGAGTTAGCAAGGCCAGCCTTTAATAGGTCAACTAAACCGGTGAGTTGTTTTTTCTGGAACTTAATAAATCAGAATGAATGTCTGAATTGAATTAACCCTATCCCAAACCTTAACACTAACCCTAACCAATCAGAATGAAGGTCTTAATTGAATTAACCCAGCCCCAAACCCTAACGTTAACCAAATGGAACTAATGCCTTAATTTAATTAACCCAGCCCCAAACCCTAACGTTAACCAAATGGAACTAATGCCTGAATTTAATTAACCCTACCCCAAACCTTATCCCTAACCCTAGCCATTGAAATGAATCCCTTTCTGTTATACTTAACCAAGTGGGAATGAATTACATCAAGACCATTCCAAACCGGATGTTAGGGGCAACGGTAAGTGCTAATACCATGAAGTAGGCTTGGGTTTTGCTAGGTCATTGTGGACAGGGATGGAGGATGGGCGTAATCCGTGGACTCCAGATCTGTGGGTGGTGTCACAGATCTATTTCTAAACCCAGAGACTTCTGGGAACTCTTGCGAAACAGACCAAGTAGACCAGGCCGGGGTTTGTGGTTTGAGAGGTCTTCCTTAGTTGTTAATTGTCTCAATCTAAAAAGGCCAATGCCCTATAAGTTGTAGAACATGTTATTACTCCAACCTCACGAAAGTAAAAAACTGCCGTTGTCATTTCTGTCAAAAACGACTTTATATCGAAGGAGTGCCTTTGATTTGACGGCTGGCATATGGTCAGTTTGGCGAGTGACGACCGTTAGAACCAATGACGTGTTTCTGCTGCATGAGCTTGGATTTCTAATAGAGATGCAGTTTCTGCCCGTCTTAATACTACACTGTCTAAGGTGGCTGTTCAATCCCAAGGAAAGATGTCTATGTTGGGTCCAGATTTGGACTGGTCTTGATCTGGCTCAGAGACATGTGTTTCACAAGTTTGGACAGCACAGCACAGTAGAGTACAGTAAAGAAACGTAAAGTATTAGTTCAGTACAGTATAATGTGATGTATTGTACCCTTCTCTACTCTACTGAACGGTGCCATACTGTACTGTGATGTTCACAGTTGTGAAACAATGGGCACGTGCGCGGATCACTTTTTTCAAGTCGATGGTCACCTCAAAGTGTCCTGTTGCCTTCTGGGGATAAAAAATGTCGACTCGAAATGTTCTGACTGCAGTCGACTGGAAGTTTCGGCATTTTGTTCTTCACCAAAATTTTTTATTTTTTTATTTTACCTTTATTTAACTAGGCAAGTCAGTTAAGAACAAATTCTTATTTTCAATGACGGCCTGGGAACAGTGGGTTAACTGCCTGTTCAGGGGCAGAACGACAGATTTGTACCTTGTCAGCTCGGGGGTATGAACTCGCAACCTTCCGGTTACTAGTCCAACGCTCTAAACACTAGGCTACCCTGCCGCCCCTTCATCCTGCAGCATCGCCTGCATTGTGGGAGGATCTATCGTCAACCAATCATTAGGCTGCTTTTATTTCACCCACAGGAACGTGACCAAAGACACGACTGAAACAGGAACCAAATTACCGCAATTTATGTGTTCAGTGGATATATATAAATGAATGTGATATTTGAGGCTCTCTCTCACTAATTGATTGTACAATGTACACACGGTGTTTTACATAGGGGTTCAATACATGTTGATTTAGACATTATAAACAATACCTTTTATAAACAACACTGCCACATTGATCTGAGCCTTGCTGTTGGAAAACCACATTAGTGCACGACTTTCGTCTGTCGCTCCTCCCCCCGACTTCAGAAGCACCTTCCCCCGACTTCAGAAGGACCATCCCCCGACTTCAGAAGGACCACCCCCCGACTTCAGAAGGACCACCCCCCGACTTCAGAAGGACCACCCCCGACTTCAGAAGGACCACCCCCGACTTCAGAAGGACCCCCCCCCCGACTTCAGAAGCACCTCCCCGACTTCAGAAGCACCTCCCCCGACTTCAGAAGCACCTCCCCGACTTCAGAAGCACCTCCCCCCTCAGAAGCACCTCCCCCCGACTTCAGAAGCACCTCCCCCTGAGAGGTTATGGATTATAATGTGATTTAACACATTGTTTCCCCTATCCATTATACTGGGAGGTACAGGTTTGCCTATACAAAACATTGCTGTATCATAAGTTAAAGTGAGAAACGGGGAAAGTATTGCATAGCCTGATTTTTAACAATGATTTGACAGGCAATGTGTTCGAGTTCAGTGGCATGGGGATGTAGGGATGTAGTCCACCGTAAAAAAAAACAACGAAGAAGAAGGTGGCAGGGTAGCCTAGTGGTTAGAGTGTAGGGACGGCAGGGTAGCCTAGTGGTTAGAGTGTAGGGACGGCAGCGTAGCCTAGTGGTTAGAGTGTAGAGGCGGCAGCGTAGCCTAGTGGTTAGAGTGTAGGGGGGCAGCGTAGCCTAGTGGCTAGAGTGTAAGGGCGGCAGCGTAGCCTAGTGGTTAGAGTGTAGGGGCGGCAGAGTAGCCTAGTGGTTAGAGTGTAGGGGCGGCAGCGTAGCCTAGTGGTTAGAGTGTAGGGGCGGCAGCGTAGCCTAGTGGTTAGAGTGTAGGGGCGGCAGCGTAGCCTAGGGGTTAGAGTGTAGGGGCGGCAGCGTAGCCTAGTGGTTAGAGTGTAGGGGCGGCAGGGTAGCCTAGTGGTTAAGAGTGTAGGGGCGGCAGCGTAGCCTAGTGGTTAGAGTGTAGGGGTGGCAGCGTAGCCTAGTGGTTAGAGTGTAGGGGCGGCAGCGTAGCCTAGTGGTTAGAGTGTAGGGGCGGCAGCGTAGCCTAGTGGTTAGAGTGTAGGGGCGGCAGCGTAGCCTAGTGGTTAGAGTGTAGGGGCGGCAGCGTAGCCTAGTGGTTAGAGTGTAGGGGCGGCCAGGGTAGCCTAGTGGTTAGAGTGTAGGGGTGGCAGCGTAGCCTAGTGGTTAGAGTGTAGGGGCGGCAGCCTAGCCTAGTGGTTAGAGTGTAGGGGCGGCAGCGTAGCCTAGTGGTTAGAACGTTAGACTAGTAACCGAAGGGTTGCAAGATCAATTTCCAAGCTGACAAGGTACAAATGTGTCGTTCTGCCCCTGAACAGGCATTTAACCCACTGTTCCTAGGCCGTCATTGAAAATAAGAATTTGTTCTTAACTGACTTGCCTAGTAAAAGAAAGCTAAACTACAAGGCGAAGAAGAAGGCTAATCAGATTGCCTTGTGTGTAGCTCAACAGGCCACATTCTATCGTTTCTCATTTCCCACGAATCGAGAACAAAGATAGTACCGCCAATATCAGGTTAGTTCTCTGGCGACGTTTTGTATAGGCAAAACCTGTTTCTCCCAGTATAATGGATAAGGGGAAAAATGTGTTAAATCACATTACAATCTGTAGTTACCTCATCTGGTGATTTGACAACATGCGTAGGGTAATCTGAAAAGCTTCTGTTCCATCCCACTCAGAAGCAACACTAGACGGCAGCCAGCTACCGCATCATAAGAACAAAGTTAAAGAGAGAAATGGGGAAAGTTAGTATTGCATAGCCTGATTTTGAACAAGGATTCGACAGGCAATGTGCTGGAGTTCAGTGGCACTGCCCTCGTTAAGCCTATCAGAGCCTCCGGTCCAGGGCCGTTCTTTCACTGGAACGCTTCAGAGGGAACACAGAGGACCTGGCACAAGTGGAACAGGGTAATCAGATGAAAAAATTACTAATAAAAAAAAAAAAATTGGGGATGTAGTCCGCCGTGAAAACCCCAACGAAGAAGACTGCCTTGGGTGTATTTCAACAGTCCACATCCTAGCGTTTCTCGTATCAGCGCTCATCCGATAACACAGTATAGATGACAGTCATATGTAATCAGCCACCGCAGGGGACATGGTTTGCTGTTCCCATGTGTTTGTTGAAGTCAAATAGATTGGCGTTGGGCTAGTAGAAAATTGCATTTGCAATATAGTGGTACTATTAATCAAGTTTTTAATAGATAGTAGCTAAAACATTTCATTTGTATGAAAACTAAAACTGCTATGTGCCAGGAGTGTACTGCATCCTCCAGGACATTCGCCAGTCATGTCCTGCTGTTAAGGCCGGTACGTACCTCCAAAAACAAAAACAAAAACCTGCATTGTTTTTGCCCAGAAAACAATACATTAAAGGGACACTTTGTGATTTTTGGCAATAAGTCAGATGAACTCATGGAGTCCATGTTTATGTCTCTGTGTCCAGTATGAAGGAAGTAAAGAGGTCGTTTTTGCGAGCCAATGCTAAATAGCGTTAGCACAATGACTGGTAGTCTATGGGTATCTGCTAGCATACCCTTCATATTGGACTCAGAGACATCCATTTTTTTTGTTATCCACGAGTTCATCTGACTCTGAGGAAGTATATAAAGGGCATCATTGACATGATAACGCTTGCAGAGCTGTCTAATGGGGAAATGAAAATGACTCACCTTAGCTTGGTACGAGCCACAGCTGACTGCAGGTGCAACCTGGACTCAGGGTTAGACGTAACATAGCAAATGTGAATCAAATCAAATCGTATTTGACACACGTGCCGAAAACAACAGGTAGACCTTGCAGTGAAATGCTGAATACAACAGGTGTAGACCTTGCAGTGAAATGCCGAATACAACAGGTATAGACCCTACAGTGAAATGCTGAATACAACAGGTGTAGTAGACCTTACAGTGAAATGCAAGCCCTTAACCAACAATGCAGTTTTAAGAAAATACCTTTAAAAAAAGAAAATAATAAGAAATATGAGAAAAGAATAAGAAATAATTAAAGAGTAGCAGTAAAATGTCAATGTGCAGGCTGTATACAGGGGGTACCGGTACAGAGTCAATGTGGAGGCTATATACAGGGGGTACCGGTACAGAGTCAATGTGGAGGCTATATACAGGGGGTACCGGTACAGAGTCAATGTGGAGGCTATATACAGGGGGTACCGGTACAGAGTCAATGTGGAGGCTATATACAGGGGGTACCGGTACAGAGTCAATGTGGAGGCTATATACAGGAGGTACCGGTACAGAGTCAATGTAGAGGCTTTATACAGGGGGTACCGGTACAGAGTCAATGTGGAGGCTATATACAGGGGGTACCGGTACAGAGTCAATGTAGAGGCTATATACAGGGGGTACCGGTACAGAGTCAATGTGGAGGCTATATACAGGGGGTACCGGTACAGAGTCAATGTGGAGGCTATATACAGGGGGTACCGGTACAGAGTCAATGTGGAGGCTATATACAGGGGTACCGGTACAGAGTCAATGTGGAGGCTATATACAGGGGGTACCGGTACAGAGTCAATGTGGAGGCTATATACAGGGGGTACCGGTACAGAGTCAATGTGGAGGCTATATACAGGGGGTACCGGTACAGAGTCAATGTGGAGGCTATATACAGGGTGACGGTACAGAGTCAATGTGGAGGCTATATACAGGGGGTACCGGTACAGAGTCAATGTAGAGGCTATATACAGGGGGTACCGGTACAGAGTCAATGTGGAGGCTATATACAGGGGGTACCGGTACAGAGTCAATGTAGGGCTATATACAGGGGGTACCAGTACAGAGTCTATGTGGAGGCTTTATACAGGGGGTACCGGTACAGAGTCAATGTGGAGGCTACATACAGGGGGTACCGGTACAGAGTCAATGTGGAGGCTATATACAGGGGGTACCAGTACAGAGTCAATGTGGAGGCTATATACAGGGGGTACCGGTTATTGAAGTGACTATGCATAGATAATAACAGAGAGTAGCAGCAGTGTGGGGGGGGGGGGGGCATTGCAAATATTCTGGGTTGCCATTTGACTAGCTGTTCAGCAGTCTTATGGCTTGGGGGTAGAAGATGTTTAGAGGCCTCTTGGACCTAGACGTGGTGATCCAGTACCACTTGCCGTGCGGTAGCAGAGAGAAAAGTCTATGACTAGGGTGGCTGGAATCTTTTACAATTTTTAGGGCCTTCCTCTGACACTGCCTGGTATAGAGGTCCTGGATGGCAGTAAGCTTGGCCCCGGTGATGTACTGGGCCGTACACACTACCCTCTGTAGTGCCTTGGGGTCGGAGGCGAGCAGTTGCCATACCAGGCAGTGATGCAACCCGTCAGGATGCTCTCGATGGTGCAGCTGTAAAACGTTTTGAGGATCTGAGGACACATGTTAAATCTTTTCAGTCTCCTGAGGGGGAATAGGTTTTGTCGTGCCCTCCACCTCTGTCTTGGTGTGCTTGGACAATGTTAGTTTGTTGGTGATGTGGACACCAAGGAACTTGAAGCTCTCAACCTGCTCCACTACAGCCCCATCGATGAGAATGGGGGCGTGCTCAGTCCTCCTTTTCCTGTAGTCCACGGTCAACTCCTTTACCTTAATCACGTTGAAGGAGAGGTCTCTGATCTCCTGTCTCATTAATGTCGGTGATCAGGCCTACCACTGTTGTGTCATTAGCAAATTAATGATGGTGTTGGAGTCGTGCCTAGCCATGCAGTCATGAGTGAACAGGGAGTACAGGAGGGGGCTGAGCACGCACCCCTGAGGGGCCACTGTGTTGAGGATCAGCATGGCGGATGTGTTGTTACCTCCTCTTTACACCTCGGGGCGGCCCATCAGGAAGTCCAGGATCCAGTTGCAGAGGGAGGTGTTTAGTCCCAGGGTCCTTAGCTTTGTGATGAGCTTTGACGGCACTATGGTGTTGAACACTGAGCTGTAGTCAATGAATAGCATTCTCACATAGGTGTTCCTTTGGTCCAGGTGGGAAAGGACAGTGTGGAGTGCAAGAGACTGCATAATCTGTGGTTCTGTTGGGGCGGTAATGGAGTGGGTCTCGGGTTCCTGGAATGATGGTGTTAATATGAGCCATGACCAGCCTTTCAAAGCACTTCCTGGCTACAGACGTGAGTGCTACGGGTCGGTAGTCATTTAGGCAGGTTACCTTAGTGTTCATGGACACAGAGATTATGGTGGTCGGCTTGAAACATGTTGGTATTACAGACTCAGACAGGGAGAGGTTGAAGACGTCAGTGAAGACACTTGGTCAGCTAGTTGGTCAGCGCATGCTCGCAGCACACGCCCTGGTAATCCGTCTGGCCCTGCAGCCTTGTGAATGTTGACATGTCTAAAGGTATTACTCACATCGGCTGCGGAGAGCGTGATCACACAGTCTTCCAGTACAGCTGGTGCTCTCATGCATGTTTCAGTGTTATTTGCCTCGAAGCGAGCATAGAAGTAATTTAGCTCATCCGGTCGGCTCGTTTCACTGGGCAGCTCTCGGCTGTGCTTCCCTTTGTAGACTGTAATAGTTTGCAGGTCCTGCCACATCCGACGAGCATCAAAGCCGGTGTAGTAGGACTCGATCTTAGTCCTGTATTGACGCTTTGCCTGTTTGATGGTTCGTCGGAGGGCATAGCAGGATTTATTATAAGCTTCCGGGTTAGAGTCCCGCACCTTGAAAGCGGCAGCTCTAGCTTGTAGCTCAGTGCGGATGCTGCCTGTAATCCGTGGTTTCTGGTTGGGGTATGTAGGTACGGTCACTGTGGGGACGTCGTCATCGATGCACTTATTGATGAAGCCAATGACAGATGTGATGTGCTCCTGAATGCTATTGGAGGAATCACGGAACATATTCCAGTCTGTGCATCAATGAACTTATTGATGAAGCCAATGACAGATGTGGTGTACTCCACAATGCCATCGGAGGACTCCAGTCTGCCAGCAAAACAGTCCTGTAGCTTAGCATCTGCCTCATCTGACCACCTTTTTTATTGATCTAGTCACTGTTGCTTCCTGCTTTAATTTTTGCTTGTAAGCATGAATCAGGAGGGTGGAATTATAGTCAGATTTGAGTTACTGTACTTTTACTGCAGTTTCAAAACTGCAATATTTTTTTGTAAGGGAACATTTACTGTGCACTCATCATTTGGAGAAATCACACTCATAACATGCATACAAATGGTAGAAAATAAGACAAATTCAACTGTCAAAGTAGTTAATTGCCAAAGTCAAGCTAGCGAAATGACCCTTCTGATTACCTGAACCCGACCTGCTTTGGTTTGTCCTCTATCTCCCTCGCGGACGCATCCTCGGTCGGGATCATCCTAAGTGTTCGTGTGAAACGTGGATACAGAATAAAAAGGCTATATATTTAGCAAAAACTATTTTAAAAAATAACAATGACACCTAGAATGATCATTGGCTGGGGTGGAACAATCAACAAGAGATCGCTTCCCTATACGTCTTCTTCATATCGGTCATGGACAGCGGCCATCTTTGTTGTGGCAGAAAACTTAAACTTAATGCAATAACGTACCACAAGGTGTCGCTAACATTTATGGAGCAATGGACATAATTTATGACCAACATCCATGACTGATGTTAAGCAGGCTCATGAGTTACTTACAAAGTAGTGATTTAACTACACCACATACCTAATACCTCCCCATAAAGTTCCCATAAGTAAAACTACAAATCAGAGAGGGTTGATGTTCCTGTAAGTAAAACTACAAATCAGAGGGGGTTGATATTCCTGTAAGTAAAACTACAAATCAGAGGGGGTTGATGTTCCTGTAAGTAAAACTACAAATCAGAGGGGGTTGATGTTCCTGTAAGTAAAACTACAAATCAGAGAGGGTTGATGTTCCTGTAAGTAAAACTACAAATCAGAGGGCGTTGATGTTCCTGTGCGTACTTTATTTATTATTAAGAACACATTTTTACTTTCTAACGACGGCCTACCACGGCCAAAACCTCCCCTAATCCGGACGACGCTGGGGCAATTCTGCACCGCCCTATGGGACTCCCAATTACAGCCAGTTGTGATACACTGAGATGCAATGCCTTAGACTGCTGCACCACTCGGGGGCCTTACTCTTTGACACCAAACATCTAAGTAAAATTAAAGATGTCAGATTCCAAAAAGATGATTAGGCTAGAATGAACCTCATGCTGTACATCCAAAATAACTCAAAAACACACGTCATTTTGAAATGTTATAAATGTATTTGCACAAAAACATGAACACATGACCTTGATATTCTATATTTACAACCATCAATATTATACAAGCAACATGTTTGTATAATACAAGTCAGAAACAACATTTCATTGTTATTGTATAAAGTCTCGGGATAATATGCAAAACATCAAAGCAGATAAGGGATTTGCTTTGAGTCAGTAGAGCTACAGTGGAAAAACTTACCTTATCTACAAATGATGCTATTTCTCTCTTGAAATGGTATCAAAATGGGAAAACTCGTCAAAGGTAAGCAATGTCCCAAAAGATTTCTATTAAGTATTAGTTGCTAGTAAAACTCCAGATATACAACGGCATTCAGAATAATGCAAACATATGTTCAGATCTTAAGAGTCGACGTTCTTCTTTATGATTCCTCTTGGTTAGTCATCGTCTGTCAGAGAAAACACACAAAACACAAAACAACATTAGGTATAAAATCCTGATCTAATAAACACAAACCATTCTTGTCCATTTCCTGGAAGGACTTTCCACGTTGCATCCCGATTCTCCACGCTTCTCCCGAAGTGTGTCAGGGCGCTTTCTAGGGCACCCGTCTGAACTGAAATTCTGAGACTAGGCATTAGAAAAGTTACCTGTTTAAGAAACTGCCGTCCGAAATAGTTAGTAGCCATGTTCTTCAAGTTGGTCCTACTGCCCACTTTACAGCGAACGTAGCCATACAGGTTAGCCCCCTGTAGCACCACGCCCATGATCACCACGGCCTGGGTGGAGGAGAGGGAGACGTTGACAACAGGGTCACACCACTTTTCACACGGATCAACCTCATTGTGAGAGAGTATGGCGCTGGCGATACCAAGCTCGTGGGGTACAATTCCCGTAGGCAAAAAATAAATCATGCACTCAATGTACTGTAAGCCACTTTGGGTAGAAGTGTCTGCTAAGTGGTATATACAGTATTTATATTAAAACTAACCAGCCACTTAATCTTGAAGGAGAAGAGGGTGCTGAAGACGAAGAAGACCCAGATGATAGGACACACGACTAGACCCAGCCAGAAGATCCTCGACTCGGAGTCTGACACCAGCTGCTTTGAATTCCCCTGAGGAAGATAGGCATTTCACAGATGTGAGAATAACCTACTAGCTTATTGACCAAGTTAGAATTTGGCAATATAAACTTGGGTCAATTCTATAATTGAGGGTTATAATGCTTTGAATCAAATCAAACTTTGTCACATGGGCTGAATACAACAAGTGTAGACTTTACCGTGAAATGCTTTACTTACTACAAGCCCTTAATCAACAGAGTTAAGAAGAGTTAAGAAAATATTTACCAAATAGACTAAAATAAAAAGTGTATCTAAAAGAATGTAGGTGGAGTCAGATATAACTAATATATAACTAATAGACTTTGTTATGGAGTAAATCAATTTGAAATCAATCACTTTTGAAAAGCACCCTTTTGATTTGAACAAAACCTTCAGTACATATATTTGCCCATTTATAGAAATGCTTAGAAAGTGACATTTTGGACCTGAATCCCAAAACATTCAGGAGATAACAGGTGCTCAGTTGACCCATGTTACATACCCCAACATACCATGACACATCCATGTCTTCATCACCGGAAAAGATAAACAGTTTAGATTTATAATCATGTAAAAGCTGACAAACACGGTTGTCAAACTATTTAATAATTTATCGATTTGTTTTATATTTTTTAAATAAGTTTACCATTCTTTCATATCGAATATATTTGCACCTTAGATCATATTATACAGCAGATAAGTTTTTTTTTTTTTTTAACTCAATCAGGGTCTCGACTTACTGTTGAGAGTAAGAATAGTAGAATGCACAAGATGCCATTTAGATTTTTGTTTGTTCATCAGCAGTTTCCCTGTTGCTATGTCAGTCACTGACAGTCACTCAATTAGCTGACATTTTTGAGATTGGTAAATTAGTCTAGCCAGCTGTCTAAACTTAGTAGTAATCATGGTCGAATTGCCAACCAGAAGGGCCCCCATTGATTTTGTTAGTCACACTCACTCAGATATATTTAATATAATATAAATATATATATAAATAAATATATATAAATATATATATATTTAATAATCCCACACTACATTTAAAATGGCATGAAATTAGTTATAAAATTGCAATGTATTCTATCCACCCTATGGCAAAATGTGTAGAAGTTCAGTAGACTTGTTTTAAAACTGTAGCATTATCTCTACGCCTCATGGCAAAATGTGTAGAAGTTCAGTAGACTTGTTTTAAAACTGTAGCATTTTCTCTACGCCTCATGACAAAATGTGTAGAAGTTCAGCACACTTGTTTTAAAACTGCAGCATTATCTCTACACCTCATGTCAAAATGTGTAGAAGTTCAGCACGCTTGTTTTAAAACTGCAGCATTTACTCTACGCCTCATGGCAAAATGTGTAGAATTGCAGGAAATAAATGCATTTTTTTCCCCTTCTCTTTCCACTGTCAAGGGGGAGATTCAAGAGCATGTGTGGGTATGGGTATGCCTCTGCAGACTAATGAGGCCCCCACCCCGATGAAAGTTCCCTATCCCTGATCTAAGGTTTTTGTGATGTGCCCGCCATCGGCTGAGACACAACATGCTATTGAATGCAGTGTGGTGTCATGTTTTGGTTGGTAAATGTACAAAAATGGGAATAAAATTGAAAATGTCAACTTTCAAGTGGTACCACAAAGATATTTGGGAGGTCCACACATCAGAGAATGTTGCCGGTCCACACATCAGAGAATGTTGCCGGTCCACACATCAGAGAATGTTGCCGGTCCACACATCAGAGAATGTTGCCGGTCCACACATCAGAGAATGTTGCCGGGCCACACATCAGAGAATGTTGCCGGTCCACACATCAGAGAATGTTGCCGGTCCACACATCAGAGAATGTTGCCGGTCCACACATCAGAGAATGTTGCCGGTCCACACATCAGAGAATGTTGCCGGTCCACACATCAGAGAATGTTGCCGGTCCACACATCACAGAATGTTGACGGTCCACACATCACAGAATGTTGACGGTCCACACATCACAGAATGTTGACGGTCCACACATCACAGAATGTTGACGGTCCACACATCAGAGAATGTTGACGGTCCACACATCACAGAATGTTGCCGGTCCACACATCACAGAATGTTGCCGGTCCACACATCACAGAATGTTGCCGGTCCACACATCACAGAATGTTGCCGGTCCACACATCACAGAATGTTGCCGGTCCACACATCACAGAATGTTGCCGGTCCACACATCACAGAATGTTGCCGGTCCACACATCACAGAATGTTGCCGGTCCACACATCAGAGAATGTTGCCGGTCCACACATCACAGAATGTTGACGGTCCACACATCACAGAATGTTGACGGTCCACACATCACAGAATGTTGACGGTCCACACATCACAGAATGTTGACGGTCCACACATCACAGAATGTTGACGGTCCACACATCACAGAATGTTGCCGGTCCACACATCAGAGAATGTTGCCGGTCCACACATCACAGAATGTTGCCGGTCCACACATCAGAGAATGTTGCCGGTCCACACATCAGAGAATGTTGACGGTCCACACATCAGAGAATGTTGACGGTCCACACATCAGAGAATGTTGACGGTCCACACATCAGAGAATGTTGACGGTCCACACATCAGAGAATGTTGACGGTCCACACATCAGAGAATGTTGACGGTCCACACATCACAGAATGTTGACGGTCCACACATCAGAGAATGTTGACGGTCCACACATCACAGAATGTTGACGGTCCACACATCACAGAATGTTGACGGTCCACACATCAGAGAATGTTGACGGTCCACACATCAGAGAATGTTGACTTCAGTGGGAATATCTTATTTTATATTATACTCTCAATACTCCATAGGAAACCTATTGAAATCATAGAACTACAGATAATAGAATAGAAATGACCATTTAAGTTCACATTCAACAGTGGATGGACTGGCGGTGATCTTTGTGGTAGTAATTAGAAGTTAACATTTCTATTCAATTTCAATGGTGTACCAGCTAAATTGCAGTTGTCTGTAGGGATAGGTCCATTCTACAAATTCTATATCTATGATTGAAATGACACCCACCCTGTACTCAAGAGCATGTTGTTTCTCAACAGACGGCAGCCACCCCACAAAAACCTCAGATTCTGTGAAATAGAGTCGAAATTACAACATATGTGAATCTGAAAAAAAAGATTCACACATTTTTTAATCATTGACGTTTAAAAGGTTTAAAAATTATATATTTTTTATTAAAAAACATTTTTTTCAAGAAATAATAAAATATAGTTTGATAAAAAATGTTTGTCAGCTTTTACATGATTATAAATCTAAACTATTTATCTTTTCCAGTGATGAAGACATGGATGTGTCATGGTATGTTGGGGTATGTAACATGGGTCAACTGAGCACCTGTTTTCTCCTGAATGTTTTGGTATTCAGGTCCAAAATGTCACTCATTTTCTAACCGCTTCTACCATGGACCAAACATGTACGGAAAGTGTTGTTTAAATCAAAAGGGATGCTGTCAAACAACAAAAAAGAAGTGATTGAATTCAAATGGATTTCACCCTATGACATAAAAATCCAGAGTCGATACAGCTTCTATGGAACTAGGTTTGACACTAAAGGTATTTCAGTAGAGGGTAGTAATTTGTTGGGTAGTTAGTTACTGTCTACCCAGAAAGACTGGGATGTGTGTGTGATCTACCTTTCTGGACTCAAAAACCCAGTGGCTTTTTCCATCGTCATCCACCTGGTTCCACCACCTCAGGCCTACCATCAACCGGCCTGTGATATTCTGAAATATAGTATTTGGTGTTAATACATAATTAGGCTACTTACTTAAAGCAAAAGGAAAAAAAGGTTTGACAATATTTACACTTGTTCTATTGATGTTCAATCAATATTCTATTGATGTTCTATTGGTGTTCAATCAATATTCTATTGATGTTATATCAATATTCTATTGATGTTATATCAATATTCTATTGATGTTATATCAATATTCTATTGATGTTATATCAATATTCTATTGATATTCTATTGATTTTATATTGCTGTTCAATCAATATTCTATTGATGTTCCATTGATGTTCTATTGCTGTTACTGATCTATTAGTATTATATTATTATTAACTGTTAAGGGTCTACCTTAACGGTCCAGAAGTCAGCTGACAGGAAAAGGATGATGGTGACCATGCAGGCGATGAAGCTACTGCTGAGGAGCTCACAGAGCAGGTACACCAGGATGGCACTCATCCTGAAGAATAGGTGGAAGAAGGAGGCCACTGGATGCCTAGAAAACATGGTAAGAGCATGAACGTCTCGTGCCGTTCCTCAGCCAATACAGTAGGTTGAATTGATCTGTCGCTTCTATTCAGGGCTGAGAGCCATTGCATTATACCGTCTTGTGGCTGAACCAACTTACTTGATTTTACTCTTCTTTGACTTTCCTCTGCCTGTATCCTCCTCGGCATCAAACAGGGAGACGTCATCATCGTTGTCATCCTAGAAACATATAATATATATATAATATATGCCATTTAGCAGACGCTTTTATCCAAAGCGACTTACAGTCATGTGTGCATACATTCTACGTATGGGTGGTCCCCGGGATTGAACCCACTACCCTGGCGTTACAAGCGCCATGCTCTACCAACTGAGCTAAAGAACATTCATCACTCCAAACATGTGATGTGAAAATGCTATAATCTGCATGCTTCATCCATTGCATACGAAAACAGTGATCCCCGTTAAAAAAAGCTAACGTTAGCTAGCTAGACAGCCAATACCTGGATTGTTACATGTCCAGTGTGTGATAGGCACTTACCTATCAACTTCACTAACCTCACTAGCTAGATACTGATTTGTTTGTGTTCGTGATTTGTTAGGTGGCTATTGTCATAAAATAACCAGTTTTTTTTTTTAAATAGGCCTAACATGTAAACAAATTCTAGCTAAACGATTGTTAGCATGCAAGCTATCTTCTCTGGATCAGAGGTAACGTTATATTTTCTCCATACGTCCCAGGACGATGCAATATTACGATGTGATTTCTTAGTAACATGTTTACTATACCAAATAGCCAAACTTGATCAAATAATTAAATTATATGATGAAAAAAAAGCGACACCTGACGACTTACCAGTCTCATCATTGTGAAAACTGCAGACGGGACTACACTTCCGGGTTACGCACGAGGTCAAAGTGTATGACCCTGACAAATCAAGAGTCAATGAAGATTATTTCCACGTTCACAACAACTGGGAACTCGGAAATCTCCAACTTCCCGACTTCGAGGCGTTCATGACAAAAAAAATAAAAAGAGCTCCGAGTGAATAATCGTTTATATGTCAAGCAACTCGGAATTCCTAATCGGGAACTGGGGCTTCTTTAATTTTTTTTTTTTCAAATTGTACAGACATATACGTAAGTGGAATTATACATTCAAAATGCATATTTAGCAAAGAACATAAGCAAACACACAGGTTTAAGAATAAAAAACGAGAATAAAAAGTAACAGGTATTTTACTCTACACTGCACATTCAACAATATATATTGTATGTGGTAGTGGTATATAGATGTTAGTTGGTGGTATGTAATAGTGGTATATAGATGTTAGTTGGTGGTATGTAATAGTGGTATATAGTTGGTGGTATGTAATAGTGGTATATAGATGGTGGTATGTAATAGTGGTATATAGATGTTAGTTGGTGGTATGTAATAGTGGTATATAGATGGTGGTATTTAATAGTGGTATATAGATGTTAGTTGGTGGTATGTAATAGTGGTATATAGTTGGTGGTATGTAATAGTGGTATATAGATGGTGGTATGTAATAGTGGTATATAGATGGTGGTATGTAATAGTGGTATATAGATGTTAGTTGGTGGTATGTAATAGTGGTATATAGATGGTGGTATGTAATAGTGGTATATAGATGTTAGTTGGTGGTATGTAATAGTGGTATATAGATGGTGGTATTTAATAGTGGTATATAGATGTTAGTTGGTGGTATGTAATAGTGGTATATAGATAGTGGTATGTAATAGTGGTATATAGATGTTAGTTGGTGGTATGTAATAGTGGTATATAGATGGTGGTATGTAATAGTGGTATATAGATGTTAGTTGGTGGTATGTAATAGTGGTATATAGATGGTGGTATGTAATAGTGGTATATAGATGGTGGTATGTAATAGTGGTATATAGATGGTGGTATGTAATAGTGGTATATAGATGTTAGTTGGTGGTATGTAATAGTGGTATATAGATGTTAGTTGGTGGTATGTAATAGTGGTATATAGATGGTGGTATGTAATAGTGGTATATAGTTGGTGGTATGTAATAGTGGTATATAAATGGTGGTATGTAATAGTGGTATATAGTTGGTGGTATGTAATAGTGGTATATAGTTGGTGGTATGTAATAGTGGTATATAGATGGTGGTATGTAATAGTGGTATATAGATGTTAGTTGGTGGTATGTAATAGTGGTATATAGATGTTAGTTGGTGGTATGTAATAGTGGTATATAGTTGGTGGTATGTAATAGTGGTATATAGATGGTGGTATGTAATAGTGGTATATAGATGGTGGTATGTAATAGTGGTATATAGATGTTAGTTGGTGGTATGTAATAGTGGTATATAGATGGTGGTATGTAATAGTGGTATATAGTTGGTGGTATGTAATAGTGGTATATAGATGGTGGTATGTAATAGTGGTATATAGATGGTGGTATGTAATAGTGGTATATAGATGGTGGTATGTAATAGTGGTATATAGATGGTGGTATGTAATAGTGGTATATAGTTTGTGGTATGTAATAGTGGTATATAAATGGTGGTATGTAATAGTGGTATATAGTTGGTGGTATGTAATAGTGGTATATAGTTGATGGTATGTAATAGTGGTATATAGATGGTGGTATGTAATAGTGGTATATAGATGTTATTTGGTGGTATGTAATAGTGGTATATAGATGTTAGTTGGTGGTATGTAATAGTGGTATATAGTTGGTGGTATGTAATAGTGGTATATAGATGGTGGTATGTAATAGTGGTATATAGATGGTGGTATGTAATAGTGGTATATAGATGTTAGTTGGTGGTATGTAATAGTGGTATATAGATGGTGGTATGTAATAGTGGTATATAGTTGGTGGTATGTAATAGTGGTATATAGATGGTGGTATGTAATAGTGGTATATAGATGTTAGTTGGTGGTATGTAATAGTGGTATATAGATGGTGGTATTTAATAGTGGTATATAGATGTTAGTTGGTGGTATGTAATAGTGGTATATAGATGTTAGTTGGTGGTATGTAATAGTGGTATATAGATGGTGGTATGTAATAGTGGTATATAGTTGGTGGTATGTAATAGTGGTATATAGATGGTGGTATGTAATAGTGGTATATAGTATGTAATAGTGGTATATAGTTGGTGGTATGTAATAGTGGTATATAAATGGTGGTATGTAATAGTGGTATATAGTTGGTGGTATGTAATAGTGGTATATAGTTGATGGTATGTAATAGTGGTATATAGATGGTGGTATGTAATAGTGGTATATAGATGTTAGTTGGTGGTATGTAATAGTGGTATATAGATGTTAGTTGGTGGTATGTAATAGTGGTATATAGTTGGTGGTATGTTAGTGGTATATAGATGGTGGTATGTAATAGTGGTATATAGATGGTGGTATGTAATAGTGGTATATAGATGTTAGTTGGTGGTATGTAATAGTGGTATATAGATGGTGGTATGTAATAGTGGTATATAGTTGGTGGTATGTAATAGTGGTATATAGATGATGGTATGTAATAGTGGTATATAGATGGTGGTATGTAGTAGTGGTATATAGATAGTGTATGTAATAGTGGTATATAGATGGTGGTATGTAATAGTGGTATATAGATAGTGGTATGTAATAGTATATAGATGGTGGTATGTAATAGTGGTATATAGATAGTGGTATGTAATAGTGGTATATAGATGGTGGTATGTAATAGTGGTATATAGATGTTAGTTGGTGGTATGTAATAGTGGTATATAGTTGGTGGTATGTAATAGTGGTATATAAATGGTGGTATGTAATAGTGGTATATAGTTGGTGGTATGTAATAGTGGTATATAGTTGGTGGTATGTAATAGTGGTATATAGATGGTGGTATGTAATAGTGGTATATAGATGTTAGTTGGTGGTATGTAATAGTGGTATATAGATGTTAGTTGGTGGTATGTAATAGTGGTATATAGTTGGTGGTAGTAATAGTGGTATGTAATAGTGGTATATAGATGGTGGTATGTAATAGTGGTATATAGAGTTATGGTGGTATGTAATAGTGGTATATAGATGGTGGTATGTAATAGTGGTATATAGTTGGTGGTATGTAATAGTGGTATATAGATGGTGGTATGTAATAGTGGTATATAGATGGTGGTATGTAATAGTGGTATATAGTTGGTGGTATGTAATAGTGGTATATAAATGGTGGTATGTAATAGTGGTATATAGTTGGTGGTATGTAATAGTGGTATATAGTTGATGGTATGTAATAGTGGTATATAGATGGTGGTATGTAATAGTGGTATATATAGTTGGTGGTATGTAATAGTGGTATATAGATGTTAGTTGGTGTATGTAATAGTGGTATATAGTTGGTGGTATAGTGGTATAGATGGTATGTAATAGTGGTATATAGATGGTGGTATGTAATAGTGGTATATAGAGTTAGTTGGTGGTATGTAATAGTGGTATATAGATGGTGGTATGTAGTGGTATATAGTGGTATATGATGGTATGTAATAGTGGTATATAGATGGTGGTATGTAATAGTGGTATATAGATAGTGGTGGTGGTATAGTGGTAGATGGTGGTATGTAATAGTGGTATATAGTAATAGTGGTAGTGGTATATAGATGGTGGTATGTAATAGTGGTATATAGATGGTGGTATGTAATAGTGGTATATAGATGGTGGTATGTAATAGTGGTATATAGATGGTGGTATGTAATAGTGGTATATAGATGGTGGTATGTAATAGTGGTATATAGATGGTGGTATGTAATAGTGTATATAGATGGTGGTATGTAATAGTGGTATATAGATGGTGGTATGTAATAGTGGTATATAGTTGGTGGTATGTAATAGTGGTATATAATGGTGGTATGTAATAGTGGTATATAGTTGTGGTATGTAATAGTGGTATATAGATGGTGGTATGTAATAGTGGTATATAGATGGTTATGTAATAGTGGTATGTAATAGTGGTATGTAATAGTGGTATATAGATGTTAGTTGGTGGTATGTAATAGTGGTATATAGTTGGTGGTATGTAATAGTGGTATATAGATGGTGGTATGTAATAGTGGTATATAGATGGTGGTATGTAATAGTGGTATATAGATGTTAGTTGGTGGTATGTAATAGTGGTATATAGATGGTGGTATGTAATAGTGGTATATAGTTGGTGGTATGTAATAGTGGTATATAGATGGTGGTATGTAATAGTGGTATATAGATGTTAGTTGGTGGTATGTAATAGTGGTATATAGATGGTGGTATTTAATAGTGGTATATAGATGTTAGTTGGTGGTATGTAATAGTGGTATATAGATAGTGGTATGTAATAGTGGTATATAGATGTTAGTTGGTGGTATGTAATAGTGGTATATAGATGGTGGTATGTAATAGTGGTATATAGATGTTAGTTGGTGGTATGTAATAGTGGTATATAGATGGTGGTATGTAATAGTGGTATATAGATGGTGGTATGTAATAGTGGTATATAGATGGTGGTATGTAATAGTGGTATATAGATGTTAGTTGGTGGTATGTAATAGTGGTATATAGATGTTAGTTGGTGGTATGTAATAGTGGTATATAGATGGTGGTATGTAATAGTGGTATATAGTTGGTGGTATGTAATAGTGGTATATAAATGGTGGTATGTAATAGTGGTATATAGTTGGTGGTATGTAATAGTGGTATATAGTTGGTGGTATGTAATAGTGGTATATAGATGGTGGTATGTAATAGTGGTATATAGATGTTAGTTGGTGGTATGTAATAGTGGTATATAGATGTTAGTTGGTGGTATGTAATAGTGGTATATAGTTGGTGGTATGTAATAGTGGTATGTAATAGTGGTATATAGATGGTGGTATGTAATAGTGGTATATAGATGTTAGTTGGTGGTATGTAATAGTGGTATATAGATGGTGGTATGTAATAGTGGTATATAGTTGGTGGTATGTAATAGTGGTATATAGATGGTGGTATGTAATAGTGGTATATAGATGGTGGTATGTAATAGTGGTATATAGATGGTGGTATGTAATAGTGGTATATAGATGGTGGTATGTAATAGTGGTATATAGTTGGTGGTATGTAATAGTGGTATATAGTTGATGGTATGTAATAGTGGTATATAGATGGTGGTATGTAATAGTGGTATATAGATGTTAGTTGGTGGTATGTAATAGTGGTATATAGATGTTAGTTGGTGGTATGTAATAGTGGTATATAGTTGGTGGTATGTAGTAGTGGTATATAGATGGTGGTATGTAATAGTGGTATATAGATGGTGGTATGTAATAGTGGTATATAGATGTTAGTTGGTGGTATGTAATAGTGGTATATAGATGGTGGTATGTAATAGTGGTATATAGTTGGTGGTATGTAATAGTGGTATATAGATGATGGTATGTAATAGTGGTATATAGATGGTGGTATGTAGTAGTGGTATATAGATAGTGGTATGTAATAGTGGTATATAGATGGTGGTATGTAATAGTGGTATATAGATAGTGGTATGTAATAGTGGTATATAGATGGTGGTATGTAATAGTGGTATATAGATAGTGGTATGTAATAGTGGTATATAGATGGTGGTATGTAATAGTGGTATATAGATGTTAGTTGGTGGTATGTAATAGTGGTATATAGTTGGTGGTATGTATATAATAATAATATATGCCATTTAGTGACTTACAGTCATGTGTGCATACATAGTTGGTGGTCCCGGGGATGTACCCACTAGTACAAGCGCCATGCTCTACCAACTATAGATAGTGGTATGTAATAGTGGTATATAGATGGTATGGTATGTATATAGATGGTGGTATGTAAAAGTGGTATATAGATGTTAGTTGGTGGTATGTAATAGTGGTATATAGATGTTAGTTGGTGGTATGTAATAGTGGTATATAGATATTAGTTGGTGGTATGTAATAGTGGTATACAGATATTAGCTGGTGGTATGTAATAGTGGTATATAGTTGGTGGTATGTAATAGTGGTATATAGATGGTGGTATGTAATAGTGGTATATAGATGGTGGTATGTAATAGTGGTATATAGATAGTGGTATGTAATAGTGGTATATAGATGGTGGTATGTAATAGTGGTATATAGATGTTAGTTGGTGGTATGTAATAGTGGTATATATATATTAGTTGGTTGTATGTAATAGTGGTATATAGATGGTGGTATGTAATAGTGGTATATAGATGTTAGGTGGTGGTATGTAATAGTGGTATACAGATGTTAGTTAATGGTATGTAATAGTGGTATATAGATGCTAGTTGGTGGTATGTAATAGTGGTATATAGATATTAGTTGGTGGTATGTAATAGTGGTATACAGATATTAGCTGGTGGTATGTAATAGTGGTATACAGATATTAGTTGGTGGTATGTAATAGTGGTATATAGTTGGTGGTATGTAATAGTGGTATATAGATGGTGGTATGTAATAGTGGTATATAGATGTTAGTTGGTGGTATGTAATAGTGGTAAAAAAGATGTTAGTTGGTGGTATGTAATAGTGGTATATAGATGTTAGTTGGTGGTATGTAACAGTGGTATATAGATGGTGGTATGTAATAGTGGTATATAGATGGTGGTATGTAATAGTGGTATATAGATGGTGGTATGTAATAGTGGTATATAGATGGTGGTATGTAATAGTGGTATATAGATGTTAGTTGGTGGAGGTTTTTTTATTTTTCAATTTCCTTTTTTGTTTTTTTGCATCACAAAATGTAACGTGATCGACCACACACTACCGCACAGTAGGTGGCGGCATGCGCAAGCAAAATGTGAGAACGCCATAATACCAAAGAGGAATGAGAAGTAACAAAAAAGCTACTCATTAAAAATGTATTTCTCCTCTGGTGTGTGGAAGTAACGTCAGCTGTAAATGTTCATCTATTGAGGACACAGGGGGTTGCTGAGTGGAGAACGGCTCATAACGACTGGAATGGAGCAAAAGGAATAGCTTCAAACACCTGGACACCATATGTTTGATTTACAGGGTTTGATACCATTCCACTAACTCCCCTCCAGTCATTACCACAAGCCCGTCCTCCCCAATATCTTAGTGTCTCAGTCTATTGAGATGCACCCTCTCTCTCTGTCTTCTTCCTACCACCCCTGCCTCCAACCTGGTCCCAGATCTCTTCACGCCAACTCGATTGCTGTCATCGTGAAGCCAGACATTCCATGTTTGGCATGAGAATGCATGAGAAGAAGTTGACATAATAGCTAGCCCAAACAGATTCACCCTCCTTCCACCTTTCTCAGTTCTCCTAACCTGCTGCATTAGTTCTCCTAACCTGCTGGGTTAGTTCTCCTAACCTGCTGGGTTAGTTCTCCTAACCTGCTGGGTTAGTTCTCCTAACCTGCTACGTTAGTTCTCCTAACCTGCTACGTTAGTTCTCCTAACCTGCTACGTTAGTTCTCCTAACCTGCTACGTTAGTTCTCCTAACCTGCTACGTTAGTTCTCCTAACCTGCTACGTTAGTTCTCCTAACATGCTACGTTAGTTCTCCTAACCTGCTATGTAAAGTCACTTCTGTCTGTAGCTGTACTCCATACAGATCTCCATCGGTGTGGACACTCGGGATAACCAGGGACAGAACCCCCTCCACAAGGCTGCTGTGGCTAGATGGAGCATTAATGTAGCAGATTAGGATAATTAACGTAGCAGGTTAGGATAATTAAAGTAGCAGGTTAGGAGAATTAACGTAGCAGATTAGGATAATTAAAGTAGCAGGTTAGGAGAATTAACGTAGCAGGTTAGGAGAATTAACGTAGCAGGTTAGAAGAATTAACGTAGCAGGTTAGGAGAATTAACGTAGCAGATTAGGATAATTAAAGTAGCAGGTTAGGAGAATTAACGTAGCAGATTAGGAGAATTAACGTAGCAGGTTAGGAGAATTAACATAGCAGGTTAGGAGAATTAACGTAGCAGGTTAGGAGAATTAACATAGCAGGTTAGGAGAATTAAAGTAGCAGGTTAGGAGAATTAACGTAGCAGATTAGGATAATTAACGTAGCAGGTTAGGAGAATTAACATTTAAGTAATTTACATTTAACGTAGCAGATTAGGATAATTAACGTAGCAGGTTAGGAGAATTAACGTAGCAGATTAGGATAATTAAAGTAGCAGGTTAGGAGAATTAACGTAGCAGGTTAGGATAATTAATGTAGCAGATTAGGATAATTAACGTAGCAGGTTAGGAGAAATAACGTAGCAGATTAGGATAATTAAAGTAGCAGGTTAGGATAATTAACGTAGCAGGTTAGGAGAAATAACATAGTGTAACGGTCGCCGGTGGAAGAAGGTGAGGACCAAAACGCAGAGTGGTACTTGTTCATGTTATTTATTTAAACTGAACACTATCAAACAAAGAAACAAAAAGCACAACTGAAACAGCTCCGTCAGGTGCAAAACACACCAAACAGAAAATAACTACCCACAATTCAAGGGTGAAAACAGGCTGCCTAAGTATGGTTCTCAATCAGGGACAACGATTGACAGCTGCCTCTGATTGAGAACCATACCAGGCCAAACACAGATATACCAAATATTAGAAAAAAGAACATAGACTGCCCACCCAACTCACGCCCTGACCATACTAAAACAAAGACATAACAACAGAACTAAGGTCAGAACGTGACACGTAGCGGGATAGGATAATGAAAGTAGCAAGTTAGGATCATTAATTAACATAGCAGGTTAGGATAATTAAAGTAGCAGGTTAAGATAATTTATTTAGCAGGTTAGGAGAATCAGGTTGAGGTTTGGAAAAAAGATTAGCTAAAATAGTGTACTCTATCTAGCCACAAACGTAGAAGCCATGAGTTTCGAGAAACCATCAATATTACCTCTCCAGCTGAAGCTGATCGCCGCTGCCTTTGAAGCTTCTGTTGGAGAGAAGGGTATCTTCTACCTAGGTTAGTGCATAAATCAGGTGGCCACGCCCGAAGAACCCCAAAGTCTAGATTACTTTTCTCCTGGATGCCAAATGTAGGACATTTCACTGGTCTTTCTTACCTTATTCTTTTGCTATAAATTATTATTCTGAATGAATATGATTTTAAAAGCAGCGTTGACATTGTAATATCCCTGCTTGCTGTATATGGATAACAAACTACTTTCATATTTAATGCAACATCCTGGCTCTTCCCTGTTCTATTGTATATATTAGGATCCATAAGGAATAGTGTGGGAGGGAACAAACTGCTATTCATTTTGGAATTCCAATAATAACCCATTAGGAACCTGTCAAACTAGTGCACACTGATCCAGAGTTCCTCTTTATTGACCTTTATGTGAATGGAAGCAATTAGTCACAGTGAAAATGAAGACACACCTTTTAGTGGAGCGGGTTCTCGAAAGCTTCAAGTTCCTCGGTGTCCACATCAAGAGTGTGCAAAGCTGTCATCAAGGCAAAAGGTTGTTTAATATAAAATCTATTTTGATTTGTTTAGCACTTTTTTGGTTACTACATGATTCCCTATGTGTTATTTCACTGTTTTGATGTCTAAACTATTTGTACTATTGTAGAAAACAGTAAAAATCAAGAAAAACCTTGGAATGACTAGGTGTCCAAACCTTTGACTGGTACTGTACTTACACTGAAACCACAATGCACGCGCACACACACACACACACACACACACACACACACACACACACACACACACACACACACACACACACACACACACACACACACACACACACACACACACACACACACACACACCACTTTACCCTTACCTATACATTACCCTTACATTTACCATTACCTATACATTACCCTTACCTTTACCATTACCTATACATTACCCTTACCATTACCCTTACCTATACATTACCCTTACATATACATTACCCTTGCATTTACCCTTACATTTACCCTTACCTATACATTACCCTTACCTTTACCCTTACCTATACATTACCCTTACCTATACATTACCCTTACATTTACCCTTACCTATACATTACCCTTACCATTACCCTTACCTATACATTACCCTTACCATTACCCTTACCTATACATTACCCTTACATTTACCCTTACATATACATTACCCTTACCATTACCCTTGCCTATACATTACCCTTACCTATACATTACCCTTACATATACATTACCCTTGCATTTACCCTTACATTTACCCTTACCTATACATTACCCTTACCTATACATTACCCTTACATTTACCCTTACCTATACATTACCCTTGCATTTACCCATACCTGTACATTACCCTTACATTTACCCTTACCCTTACCCTTACTAATATAATAATAATAATAATAATAATAATAATAATAATAATATAATAATAATAATAATAATATAATAATAATATATGCCATTAATAATATAATAATAATAATAATAATAATAATAATATATGCCATTTAATAATATATGCCATTTAGCAGACGCTTTTATCCAAAGCGACTTACAGTCATGTGTGCATACATTCTACGTATGGGTGGTCCCGGGGATCGAACTCACTACCCTGGCGTTACAAGCGCCATGCTCTACCAACTGAGCTACAGGGCCCCCGCATTACCCTTGCATTTACCCATACCTGTACATTACCCTTACATTTACCCTTACATTTACCCTTACCTATACATTACCCCTACCTATACATTACCCTTACCTTTACCCATTACCAATACATTACCCTTACCTTTACCCTTACCTATACATTACCCTTACCTTTACCTGTAATGATATTCGTCTGTTGTTTGAAGTGAGTCAGACCGAAATGCAGCGTGTAGGTTACTCATGACTTTTAATGAAGAAAATGCTGTACATGAAATAACTGAGAATACAAAACAACAAACGAGTGAAACTACTTACAGCCTATCTGGTGACTAACACAAAGACAGGTACAATCGCCCACGAAATACAACGCGCACTCAGGCTGCCTAAATACGGTTCCCAATCCGAGACAACGAGAATCAGCTGACTCCAATTAGGAATCGCCTCAGGCAGCCAAGCCTAACTAGACACACCCCTACTAATACACACTCCTAATTAATACAAACCCCAATAGGAAATACAACATATAAACCCATGTCACACCCTGGCCTACACAAACATATAACAAAAACACAAGATACAATGACCAAGGCGTGACATTACCCTTACCTATACATTACCCTTACCCTTACCTATACATTACCCTTACATTTACCCCTACCTATACATTACCCTTACCTTTACCCTTACATATACATTACCCTTACCTTTACCCTTACCTATAAATTACCCTTACCTTTACCCTTACCTATACATTATCCTTACATTTACCCTTACCTATACATTACCCCTACCTATACATTACCCCTACCTTTACCATTACCTATACATTACCCTTACCTTTACCCTTACCTATACATTACCCTTACCTTTATCCTTACATATACATTGCCCTTACCTTTACCCTTACCTATAAATTACCCTTACCTTTACCCTTACCTATACATTACCCTTACCTTTACATTATAGTCAAGTACAAGTATAGTCAGACCCCTTGACTTTTTCCACATTTTTTCAATCACGGCGAAGCTAGTGAACATTAACCTGTTAGGGAGGCTGCAAATTTTCGCAGCTTTTATCTTCTTAATAGTGTATATCTTTTGGCAAACAATTATGAATGAACTGTGTGTGTGTGTGTGTGTATGAGAAATTAATGTAATATTTATTAAACTCGGTACTGGTACACCCTGAATATAGCCATGTTATTTGTTACTCGTTATTGTAGTTCATTATTCACTGTGTATTTATTCCTTGTGTTACTACTTAAATGTTCTATGTATTTGTTTAACTCTCCGTTGTTGTAAAAGGACCTGTAAAGTAAGCACGTCCCTGTTAGTCTGCAGAGCATGTGACAAATACACATTTAAGATGCATGTAACAAATACCAAGCAGTTGACGAATACAATTTAATTTAATTTACTGTGGCATCTCTCAAATACAGTACATTCCAAAGTCACAGTTTGTAGTAAACAGTAACAGCAGTCCCAACATTTCCCAAAGAAGTCCCCCATTCAAATAGTCACAGTTATCAAAACTGTTCTGCGTCAGATTTAAACACACAATATGAACAGAAAGGGACCCATCTCATTATATGTAACCTAACCACTGACGTTATACCAAGACTAGTCACGCAACACAACAAGAATAGGAACAAATATATTATAAATATTCAACTTTCATTTAGAACATAATATACAGATCTCGTGAGGTTTCTTGTCACCTGATAATGATTTTGGTTTCTTTTTCCATTGTTTCCTGCATTCTGAATCTTTTTCAGGCTCGACGGAGAAAATGACTACTACCGACGAACTGATCATTGTTCAACAACAAGAGTTACAGTGAAACGGCTTTGGGGTGCTGCGTCAGTGTTAAAGGGTATTTTAGGGAGAGAGGGGCTTTTCATTGTCAGCGGCTCTCCAGGTTCAACAAGCACTACCACGTTCTCCTTCTTCGACAGCCAGAAGGCTGGGTAGAGGGGCTCCAGAAACTCAGCCTTGTATTTGTGGATGAGGGTCATGCCGACGACGTCATCCACCCCGTAGAAAGCCAGTATTCCACTGCTATAGTCCACATAGACCCCAATGCGAGTGAACTTGTCCACGCTTAGAGGCGTCTCCACATCACCGTGCCAGGCAGAGAAGCTACGCCCGTTCCATTGGAGGCACCATGAGAAGTCATTGCCGGTGATGCAGCTGTTACTTTCAGGACCCTTGCGGTCGATGCTCTTGTAGGTGAGTCCGACGTACGTGCCCTCGCCGCTCACGTCCACCTCGAAGTAGTGTCGGCCGACATAGAAGCTCTCTGTGGCCAGTACCTGTCGCCAGCTCTCAAAACGTTCAGGGACGTCGGGGTACGGGTGTTGCCAGGGTGTGGTGTTGGTCACCTTTCTGTTTTCCTCAGTCAGACGCAGGAATTTATGGGCCGTGTCCGCATCAAAACTCACAGGATTGGCATCTGCACAGCGTGAGAGAGAATAACATAACACAGGATTGGCATCTGCACAGCGTGAGAGAGAATAACATAACACAGGATTGGCATCTGCACAGCGTGAGAGAGAATAACATGACACAGGATTGGCATCTGCACAGCGTGAGAGAGAATAACATGACAGAAATTATAAAAGTAAAACAGAATCAATAACTTAGGCAAGGCCAACTTTACAGATTCAAACTACAAATTACGTCATGCAAAGATTTGAATATTTCTACAGAATATTATGATAACTACTTGAAGGACTACTGTAATATTATGATAACTACTTGAAGGACTACTGTAATATTATGATAACTACTTGAAGTATTACTGTAATGTTACGATAACTACTTGAAGGACTGCAGAATATTATGATAACTACTTGAAGTATTACTGTAATGTTACGATAACTACTTGAAGGACTACAGAATATTATGATAACTACTTGAAGTATTACTGTAATGTTACGATAACTACTTGAAGGACTACAGAATATTATGATAACTACTTGAAGTATTACTGTAATGTTACGATAACTACTTGAAGGACTACAGAATATTATGATAACTACTTGAAGTATTACTGTAATATTATGATAACTACTTGAAGTATTACTGTAATATTATGATAACTACTTGAAGTATTACTGTAATATTATGATAACTACTTGAAGGACTACAGAATATTATGATAACTACTTGAAGTATTACTGTAATATTATGATAACTACTTGAAGTATTACTGTAATATTATGATAACTACTTGAAGGACTACAGAATATTATGATAACTACTTGAAGTATTACTGTAATATTATGATAACTACTTGAATTATTACTGTAATATTATGATAACTACTTGAAGTATTACTGTAATATTATGATAACTACTTGAAGGACTCCTGTAATATTATGATAACTACTTGAAGGACTCCTGTAATATCATTCAAGTGATTTGAAGCCTTGTTTTGGTTTGTGTATGGATGACCTCAATATGATAGAAGAGACGTACACTTTAGAAAGTCCTCCCGCGTCTTTGGGTCTGGAACGTCCATGTTCTGTTTGGCTGCGATTATTTCATGGACTGTGGTTTTAATCCCCATCATGTCTGGAGAGGAGAGAGAAACATAACATGTTTTATGCTCAGAAATAATCACATTGGGGCCTACTTCACTTTTTAACTCACAAGCATGACGTTTTAGTTTGAATGTAGTCATTTCTTTTTGCATGGACACTTTTGTGAATTTTATTAGGATCCCCATTAGCCAACGGCGTAACGTTAGCTAATCTTCCTGGGGTCTAACCCCAAGTAATAAGACATTACAAACAATTACAAATTAAGACTTTACAAACATTTAGCAAGTAGACAATACAGAGAGTTACAATACCTGACAGGAAACACATTTAACATTCAGTTGTTGCTTTCTATTTCCTGTCCGGTCATATGGTCTGTCACATTAGATGTACTTTCAATTTCCTGTCCAGTCATATGGTCTATCACATTAGATGTTCTTTCTATTTCCTGTCCAGTCATATGGTCTAGCACATTAGATGTACTTTCTATTTCCTGTCCAGTCATATGGTCTATCACATTAGATGTACTTTCTATTTCCTGTCCAGTCATATGGTCTGTCACATTAGATGTTCTACTTCCTGTCCAGTCATATGGTCTATCACATTAGATGTTCTACTTTCTGTCCAGTCATATGGTCTGTCACATTAGATGTTCTACTTCCTGTCCAGTCATATGGTCTATCACATTAGATGTTCTACTTCCTGTCCAGTCATATGGTCTGTCACATTAGATGTTCTACTTCCTGTCCGGTCATATGGTCTATCACATTAGATGTTCTACTTCCTGTCCAGTCATATGGTCTATCACATTAGATGTACTTTCTATTTCCTGTCCAGTCATATGGTCTATCACATTAGATGTAATTTCTATTTCCTGTCCAGTCATATGGTCTGTCACATTAGATGTTCTACTTCCTGTCCAGTCATATGGTCTATCACATTAGATGTTCTATTTCCTGTCCAGTCATATGGTCTATCACATTAGATGTTCTATTTCCTGTTCGGTCATATGGTCTGTCACATTAGATGTTCTACTTCCTGTCCAGTCATATGGTCTGTCACATTAGATGTACTTTCTATTTCCTGTCCAGTCATATGATCTGTCACATTAGATGTACTTTCAATTTCCTGTCCAGTCATATGGTCTATCACATTAGATGTTCTACTTCCTGTCCAGTCAATTGGTCTATCACATTAGATGTTCTACTTCCTGTCCAGTCATATGGTCTGTCACATTAGATGTTCTATTTCCTGTCCAGTCATATGGTCTGTCACATTAGATGTTCTACTTCCTGTCCAGTCATATGGTCTATCACATTAGATGTTCTATTTCCTGTCCAGTCATATGGTCTGTCACATTAGATGTTCTATTTCCTGTCCAGTCATATGGTCTGTCACATTAGATGTTCTACTTCCTGTCCAGTCATATGGTCTGTCACATTAGATGTTCTACTTCCTGTCCAGTCATATGGTCTGTCACATTAGATGTTCTATTTCCTGTCCAGTCATATGGCCTGTCACATTAGATGTTCTACTTCCTGTCCAGTCATATGGTCTGTCACATTAGAAGCCATGAGAGATTTTGATGCATTTGGATAATATTCATATGGTTAGAGCAACTGGACAGTACTCTAAGTGTGATGGGACCAGGGACAGGACTCTAAGTGTGATAGGACCAGGGATTGACCATCTAACCAGACAGTACTCTAAGTGTGATAGGATCAGGGATTGACCATATAACCAGACAGTACTCTAAGTGTGATAGGACCAGGACAGTACTCTAAGTGTGATAGGACCAGGGATTGACCATATAACTGGACAGTACTCTAAGTGTGATAGGACCAGGGATTGACCATATGACCAGACAGTACTGTAAGTGTGATAGGACCAGGGACAGTACTCTAAGTGTGATAGGACCAGGGATTGACCATATAACCAGACAGTACTCTAAGTGTGATGGGACCAGGGATTGACCATATAACTGGACAGTACTCTAAGTGTGATAGGACCAGGGACAGTACTCTAAGTGTGATAGGACCAGGGACAGTACTGTAAGTGTGATAGGACCAGGGACAGTACTCTAACTGTGATGGGACCAGGGATTGACCATCTAACCAGACAGTACTCTAAGTGTGATAGGACCAGGGATTGACCATATAACCAGACAGTACTCTAAGTGTGATAGAACCAGGGGTTGACCATATAACTGGACAGTACTCTAAGTGTGATAGGACCAGGGATTGACCATATGACTGGACAGTACTCTAAGTGTGATAGGACCAGGGATTGACCATATAACTGGACAGTACTCTAAGTGTGATAGGACCAGGGACAGTACTCTAAGTGTGATAGGACCAGGGATTGACCATCTAACCAGACAGTACTCTAAGTGTGATGGGACCAGGGATTGACAATATAACTGGACAGTACTCTAAGTGTGATAGGACCAGGGACAGTACTCTAAGTGTGATAGGACCAGGGATTGACCATCTAACCAGACAGTACTCTAAGTGTGATGGGACCAGGGATTGACAATATAACCAGACAGTACTCTAAGTGTGATAGGACCAGGGACAGTACTCTAAGTGTGATAGGACCAGTGATTGACCATCTAACCAGACAGTACTCTAAGTGTGATGGGACCAGGGATTGACCATATAACTGGACAGTACTCTAAGTGTGATAGGACCAGGGACAGTACTCTAAGTGTGATAGGACCAGGGATTGACCATATAACTGGACAGTACTCTAAGTGTGATAGGACCAGGGATTGACCATATGACCAGACAGTACTGTAAGTGTGATAGGACCAGGGATTGACCATATAACTGGACAGTACTCTAAGTGTGATAGGACCAGGGACAGTACTCTAAGTGTGATAGGACCAGGGATTGACCATATAACTGGACAGTACTCTAAGTGTGATAGGACCAGGGACAGTACTCTAAGTGTGATAGGACCAGGGATTGACCATATAACTGGACAGTACTCTAAGTGTGATAGGACCAGGGACAGTACTCTAAGTGTGATAGGACCAGGGATTGACAATATAACCAGACAGTACTCTAAGTGTGATAGGACCAGGGACAGTACTCTAAGTGTGATAGGACCAGGGATTGACCATCTAACCAGACAGTACTCTAAGTGTGATGGGACCAGGGATTGACCATATAACTGGACAGTACTCTAAGTGTGATAGGACCAGGGACAGTACTCTAAGTGTGATAGGACCAGGGATTGACCATCTAACCAGACAGTACTCTAAGTGTGATAGGACCAGGGATTGACCATATAACCAGACAGTACTCTAAGTGTGATAGGACCAGGGACAGTACTCTAAGTGTGATGGGACCAGGGATTGCCCATATAACTGGACAGTACTCTAAGTGTGATAGGACCAGGGACAGTACTCTAAGTGTGATATGACCAGGGATTGACCATATAACCAGACAGTACTCTAAGTGTGATAGGAGCAGGGATTGACCATATAACCAGACAGTACTCTAAGTGTGATAGGACCAGGGATTGACCATATAACCAGACAGTACTCTAAGTGTGATAGGACCAGGGATTGACCATCTAACCAGACAGTACTCTAAATGTGATAGGACCAGGGATTGACCATCTAACCAGACAGTACTCTAAGTGTGATAGGACCAGGGACAGTACTCTAAGTGTGATAGGACCAGGGATTGACCATCTAACCAGACAGTACTCTAAATGTGATAGGACCAGGGATTGACCATCTAACCAGACAGTACTCTAAGTGTGATAGGACCAGGGACAGTACTCTAAGTGTGATAGGACCAGGGATTGACCATCTAACCAGACAGTACTCTAAATGTGATAGGACCAGGGATTGACCATATAACCAGACAGTACTCTAAGTGTGATAGGACCAGGGATCGACCATATAACTGGACAGTACTCTAACTGTGATGGGACCAGGGATTGAATCACCTGGTTCAGTGTGCTAGATGTTACATACACTGAACATTGTATTTTAACAGCAATTCCCTTACCCATCTTAATAACAACCTTATCTATGTGTTCTGACCATGATAAAGCTGAGTCCAACATGACGCCTAGTAGTTTTTTTCACTTGCTCTAAGTGCGTTCTATTCATCTACAAATTCAATTGGGAATCATCAGCAATCATATATCTTGAACCAAAGACAATTCATTTAGTTTTAGAAATGTTCAACACCAATTTGTTCATATCAACCCACTCAGACACCATTCTCAGTTCACTGCTCAGTACATCTGTTAGCTCATTACATTCTGATGCTGAACTGTACATTGTAGAGTCATCAGCATACATGACCTCTCTTGCTTTGTTCATTACTGAAGGTAAATCATTAGTAAATATAGAGCAAGCAACAAAGAACACATCGCTACACTGTCTTTGTTATTCTATGTTAATATGACAATCAAACATGCTGACTCACAGCTGGGTTTCCCTCTAGTGACAGACAGCCCTGGATTAGAGGCTTTTAACTATGTTATTCTCTCTGACTCCAGTCTACCAGTCTACTCCAGTCTACCAGTCTACCAGTTGAATCCAGTCTACTCCAGTCTACCAGTCTACTCCAGTCTACCAGTCTACTCCAGTCTAATAGTCTACTCCAGTCTAACAGTCTACTCCAGTCTACCAGTCTTCTCCAGTCTACCAGTCTTCTCCAGTCTACTCCAGTCTACCAGTCTACTCCAGTCTACTCCAGTCTACTCCAGTCTACCACACTACTCCAGTCTACCAGTCTTCTCCAGTCTACCAGTCTACTCCAGTCTACCAGTCTTCTCCAGTCTACCAGTCTTCTCCAGTCTACTCCGTCTACTCCAGTTTACTCCAGTCTACAAGTCTACTCCAGTCTACCAGTCTACTCCAGTCTACCAGTCTACTCCAGTCTTCTCCAGTCTACTCCAGTCAACCAGTCTACTCCAGTCCACCAGTCTAATCCAGTTTACCAGTCTAATCCAGTCTACTCCAGTCTACTCCAGTCTACCAGTCTTCTCCAGTCTACTCCAGTCTACTCCAGTCTACCAGTATTCTCCAGTCTACTCCAGTCTACCAGTCTTCTCCAGTCTACCAGTCTACCAGTCTACCAGTCTACTCTACTCCAGTCTACCAGTCTACTCTACTCCAGTCTACCAGTCTACTCTACTCCAGTCTACCAGTCTACTCTAATCCAGTTTACCAGTCTACTCCAGTCTACCAGTCTACTCCAGTCTACCAGTCTACTCCAGTCTACTGCAGTCTACCAGTCTACTCTACTCCAGTCTACCAGTCTACTCTACTCCAGTCTACCAGTCTACCAGTCTACTCTACTCCAGTCTACCAGTCTACTCCAGTCTACCAGTCTACCAGTCTACTCTACTCCAGTCTACTCCAGTCTACCAGTCTACTCCAGTCTACTCCAGTCTACCAGTCTACTCTACTCCAGTCTACCAGTCTACTCTACTCCAGTCTACCAGTCTACTCTACTCCAGTCTACTGCAGTCTACCAGTCTACTCTACTCCAGTCTACTGCAGTCTACCAGTCTACTCTACTCCAGTCTACTGCAGTCTACCAGTCTACTCTACTCCAGTCTACTGCAGTCTACCAGTCTACTCTACTCCAGTCTACCAGTTGTAACAAGGGCTCTACACCTATGCCACACTGCCTGAAGGATACCTCAGGTCTGTAGACAAGTTTAAACACACCCGGGTAAAGAGTCTACGGAGATTCTCTTTGCATCTGGGGCACAAAGCTGAAGTGTTGTTCTTCCTCCTAACACACCATCACTTCCTCTCTACTTTCTATGTTTCTCTGTGACTAGCGTGAGGGATTTCTTTTGTGTGCCTGAACCACAACTGCATGCTCGGGCCGTTATCTTTTCCCACTAATGGCTGAGCAGAGACGTGCAGAGGCTTGCCGCCAGCCACTATGGCAGTTTGCCAACCAGATGGTGACTGCGCTCACCATTTTTGCAGGTCTCTTTGAGTGACTCAATGTAGTTGGACAGCTGCACCTCACACAGCTCCTGTGTGGAGGTAACAATCTCTCTGCTGAAGGAGTTGAGCCGGTCCACGAGGCCGATGTAGACCCCAGGTAGGGGGATGTCGGAGCAGTCCTTCTTCCACTCGGAGTACTCCTGTAAAACACACAACACACCTCGGTTCACTATTTTGTACACCGTTGGAAATGACTGATGAAGTATCGCTAATGGCGTCCTGTCCAAGGGGTGTAATTGTACATCAGGTTGTCTCATGCTACAGGAACAGGATATAGCTGCCCTTATTGGCCATTGGACAAGGCTTACTTGCTTACGTTAATGGGAACCTGAGTGAATACTAATGATGAAACGTGGCTTTTGGAAAAACATTAGGTTAGTTTCTACCAACGGAGGCTGTCGGGAGGCGCTATAGGGGCTCTTTGTAATCTCTGGAATGGAATGAAAGGAATGGAGTCAAACGTGGTTTCCATATGTTTGATGCATTTGTTTTCTGTTTCATTCCAACCAATAAAAGGAGCCCATCCCCCTATAGCTCCTCTCACCAGCCTCCACTATTTTCTACTTTAGTCGTAATTCATGATTAAAGTGAATAGGTATGACAGCAGCACATACGCACTCCAGGTTTGTGAATAACACTTATTGAGTCACTTGGCACCACAACACAACCAACACCGAATCCACCAGACCAGAGAAAAAAATACCTTACCTGTAGGGAGTCCACCTGAGTCATGTTCCATGTGGCACCACAACACAACCAACACCGAATCCACCAGACCAGAGAAAAAAACACCTTACCTGTAGGGAGTCCACCTGAGTCATGCTCCATGATTAAAGTGAATAGGTATGATAGCAGCACTGTGGCTTGCATTAATGTTGATGAGTACCAACTTAGGTATGTGAATATCACTTATTGAGTCACTTTGCACTGTCCGGCACCACAACACAACCAACACCGAATCCACCAGACCAGAGAAAAAAACACCTTACCTGTAGGGAGTCCACCTGAGTCATGTTCCATGTGGCACCACTTCATCAGCAGTCCATGGTTAACCACCAAAAAGATTTTGCACCTGTAAATGAGGCTACTGTCTGTGCATTACCTACCACCATGAGAATCACCTTAGGTCAATGACTAGAACTACTTGGCACCACCTCTATCTCAATCCATCGTAAACCACCAGACCAAAGTAAGACCTCACCTGTAAGAAGTCCACATCATTCTTGTTCTTGGAGAGCTTCTCCACCTGCGCCTGTGTCTTTTTCAGCTCAGTGCACCTCTGCTCCAGGTGTACCTTGATCCCATCGGCCTGTCTCAGAGCCTGCTTCTCCTCTCCCTCCAGGATCTCTGTCACCTTTAGTTTCGGGTTTAAGTTTATTAGAAAATCTTGGTTTATATGCAGATTTTACAGAAACAAACAGCACACAAAACATACATCAAATGTGATGTCATACAATAT